>NW_018406474.1:428625-489690 GCF_002113885.1 Mizuhopecten yessoensis
TTACTAGGGGGTGTATTGGTGATCCCGGTTAGTCTGGCTGTGATGTTGATGTATATATAGATATAGAATCATTAATGTTTACTAGGGGGTGTATTGGTGATCCCTGTTAGTCTGGCTGTGATGTTGATGTATATATAGATATAGAATCATTAATGTTTTTACTAGGGGGTGTATTGGTGATCCCGGTTAGGCTGGCTGTGATGTTTATGTGTATTCAAATATAGAATCATTAATTTTATTACTAGGGGGTGCTTGTATGTGTACATGTAGGTCTATTGTTTTTTCACAAAATAAAACAGGGAAAGTTTAAGAAAAGTTAAAGACAAATTAGATACAAAAAGTAAAGATATAGGGTTTGATGGGCTGATTGTTTATACCTACAGTGTCTAAATCATGACATGTCAGTTTATTACCAGTATTATAAAGTAGTTGAATGATTATGACATGTCATTAGAACATAGGGTCATATGACCTTGGTGTATTGTATCAAGTAATTAACTCATGACGTCTCATAAGCTTCTGGTCTTGACACACTGTTAGTCAGTTGGTGAAGCATTGATAATACTTATTAAAAGAAAGGTGTCATATCGGTGAGTTTTTAATGATTTTTTTTGAGTAAATAATTTCTGTATTTATTATTTTCAATTGATATTCATGAAACGTGGTTGTAGACCCTACACCAGTACTGTGAAATACATGTTATACGTATTGAGGTGGTGGGGGAGGAGTGGTACCGGAGTGTTTGTAGAATGTCATAACCATTTTACTTCATTGTGACAATTCAAGTTTAGTTTATTTGCATGGATATATATGTATTGTTCATCAGCATGCTTTGTTTTCATTTTTGAACTGAATAATTTACTTACATGGACAGGTAGGTAAGTTTAATGTCTAAGTATTTGGGAAGGAAAAGTTAACGTTTCTAAGAATCGTAAAGAACGTAATAAAATGTCAGAAATTACTTCAAATAAATGCTTGTTATCCCTTAGTGAGTTTGTAGAATTATCTAAAAACCTTACTTAATATTTTACTCCAGAAAATAAGTTTAGACAGTTAATGTTTGAATATATATTCATGTAAATTTATCACAACTGAATAGCAGCACGTAAAGTAGAGATTTTTATATTCTACCTGCCAAAAACTTAATATTTTCAGACAATTTTGTGAAAAATTTTGATTACTCAAAGACGGTTTGGCTATTTACTGGATATGCTGGTAGGGGGAAAATTGAAATGACTTCATATACCTCTGTCTATGGTAGGGAATTACAATCCTGTATTTATTGGTCTGGGGACTTTTTATGTCTAGGGTGAGAATCAGCTAATGAAAAATTAAAATTTGATTTTTCAGAGTCCGCCTCAGAATGATGGACTGAGTCAGGGGGAGGACAACCGAATACATTCCACGATGATGTCATCAGGCAGCTTTGTACCAGACACAAAACATTACGAGCTTTATACTGTTATAGGTGAGTTATCAGTATTTCGTTTGCAATAATTAATAATAGTTCAAGGTTCTTATATACCACTTTATCACAATCTAGTTCGTAGGTCGTCTCAAAGCGGTTCACAAATTATTATCCGTTTTTATAGGGCCTTTCCAACCAGCCAATATCTTTCTCAACTCCCTGGGGAGCATTCAGCCGGTGCTGCCATTTCGGCGCTCACAGCTTGCATTCTACATTTCTAGCACTGCCCAACCACGTACTCATTTACAGCTGAGTAGACTGGAACAAGCGGAGTAAAGTATCTTGCTCAAATATACAACACAGTGCCATGCCGTGACTCGAACTCAAAACTCTTCGATCGAAAGCCTGGCGTCCTACCACTAGATTACCTTGCCTTCTGTTCTGTTTAAATAAATTTGTTCTTTGAATGTTACAGATTATTGATATGCTTGTGCTTGTCAGCACCAATTTATAACAGGTGATTTATACAGGCCGTTGGACCTCTTCTTTTGTTTGGTCTAAAACAAAATGTATGACAGTAAGTCTTGAGGTCTTAGTTTCCATTAGAGAAACCCAATTATTTCATTAGAGGACTTGAACTAATACTGATGTGTTGTGTGTTGTGCTGCAGGGCGCGGGTGTAATGACACAGCTGGTATCATCCTAACCAAACATATACCATCTAGCAAACACATTGCCATCAAAAAGACCAATCTCGAGTCTTGTGACATCGACTTCTCAGTTCTCCAGGTATGTGAGCGACAAAAATCATGGGAAATAATTCCTACTGTCATGTGATTTTGTCTGATGGTGTTAAGTCATCCTTTTGCAAGTAGACAAATTCTTTTTCAAATATGGTATTGACTAGATGGTAATCTGTTTGTGAGGACAATTGTTTTTTTTTTTGTGTTTTGATAATTGACTACAAAGATATCCCCTTTGTGAGTGAACAAAAAGCTGTTGTCTTTTGATAATTGACTATAAAGATACTCCCTGTAGTGTAAGTTGACAAGACAAAATCCTTTGTCCTTTGATAAAAGACTATGATAATACAATAATGTAATTATAATATACAACATTTATATAGCGCCCTATATAATTTGTAAAATTACTCTAAAGCGCTTTACAGCATATGGATAATAGTAATGGTTATAATTGTGAAAACAAACAACAAAGGCTTGCAATCACTTTCATACATTTAACAAGCAATGTGCACATAATTGAACAAATAAAAGGGTGGTATTTACATGACGTCTTTGCAAAGATTCTAAAATGCAGACGTGAAGAGGTGAGTTTTGATACCTATAAAGCCACTCCCTGTGTAAGAAGACAAAATCCTTTGTCCTTTGATAATTGACTATAAAGATACTCTTCTGTGTAAGTTTACAAAATCCTTTGTCATTTAATGATTGTTTATAAAGTCACTCCCTGTGTAAGGAGACAAAATCCTTTGTCCTTTGATAATTTACTATAAAGATACTCTTCTGTGGGTATAAGTTTTCAAAGTCCTTTTTCAATTGATAATTGACTACATGTATAAAGATACTCTTTGTGTAAGTTGACAATAGTCGTACTCCTGTGAAAAGACAAAACCTTTTGTTCTGTGATATTGAGTAATTGTACTCCATTAAGTTTAAATAGAAAAAATTCTATAAGTGGCAATATTTCAGAATGAGGTGATATTGTGCCGACAACTACAACACGAGAAGGTCCTGCCGATCCTGACCACCTTTATACATGACCATGAGTTATGGACGGTGATGCCTCTAATGGCCTACGGTCAGTACACTGGACAGTGGTCAATCACTCCCTGTGAATCATTATTGAAAGACAATTTGAACAATAGATGGTACTGAACTTCTGAGGACTTGAGCATCCATATAATGTAATCTTTGATAATTTCCTGTATTCAAGTTGTAGAATTGATTTGAAATGCAATCTTCATCTGATCCACAATTTAAAAAATAATTTCACGGTCATTATAAGGAATGACTTAATAGCTTGTTGTAACAATATGATGAATATTTCAGGTTCCTGTAAGGACCTAATCCATGCCTACTTCACCAATGGTCTATCAGAACAGGCATCATCCTACATCCTCAGGGATACTCTTCTGGCACTGGAGTACCTACACTCCAAAGGAATTATACACAGGTAGGTAGAATCTCCTAGTCAAGATGTACCTACACTCTACAGGTATCATACACAGGTAGGTAGAATCTCCTATTCCAGATGTACCTACACTCCAAAGGTATCATACACATGTAGGTAGAATCTCCTAGACCAGATGTACCGACACTCCAAAGGTATTATACACAGGTAGATAGAATCTCCTAGTCCAGATGTACCTACACTCCACAGGTATCATACACAGGTAGGGAGAATCTCCTATTCCAGATGTACCTACACTCCAAAGGCATCATACACAGGTAGGTAGACTCTCCTAGTCCAGATGTACCTACAGTCCAAAGGTATCATACACAGGTAGATAGAATCTCCTAGACCAGATGTACCTACACTCCACAGGGATTATACACAGGTAGGTAGAATCTCCTATGCAAGATGTACCTACACTCCAAAGGTATTATACACAGGTAGATAGAATCTCCTAGTCCAGATGTACCTACACTCCACAGGTATCATACACAGGTAGGTAGAATCGCCTAGACCAGATGTACCTACACTCCACAGGTATCATACACAGGTAGGGAGAATCTCCTAGACCAGATGTACCTACACTCCAAAGGTATCATACACAGCTAGGTAGAATCTCCTAGACCAGATGTACCTACACTCCAAAGGTATTATACACAGGTAGATAGAATCTCCTAGACCAGATGTACCTACACGCCAAAGGTATCATACACGTGTAGGTAGAATCTCCTAGACCAGATGTACCTACAATCCACAGGTATTATACACAGGTAGGTAGAATCTCCTAGTCAAGATGTACCTACACTCCACAGGTATCATACACAGGTAGGTAGAATCTCCTATTCCAGATGTACCTACACTCCAAAGGCATCATACACAGGTAGGTAGACTCTCCTAGTCCAGATGTACCTACAGTCCAAAGGTATCATACACAGGTAGGTAGAATCTCCTATTCCAGATGTACCTACACTCCAAAGGCATCATACACAGGTAGGTAGACTCTCCTAGTCCAGATGTACCTACAGTCCAAAGGTATCATACACAGGTAGATAGAATCTCCTAGACCAGATGTACCTACACGCCAAAGGTATCATACACGTGTAGGTAGAATCTCCTAGACCAGATGTACCTACACTCCAAAGGTATTATACACAGGTAGGTAGAATCTCCTAGTCCAGATGTACCTACACTCCACAGGTACCATACACAGGTAGGTAGAATCTCCTAGACCAGATGTACCTACACTCCAAAGGTATTATACACAGGTAGATAGAATCTCCTAGTCCAGATGTACCTACATTCCAAAGGTATCATACACAGGTAGGTAGAATCTCCTAGTCCAGATGTACCTACAGTCCAAAGGTATCATACACAGGTAGATAGAATCTCCTAGACCAGATGTACCTACACTCCACAGGTATCATACACAGGTAGGTAGAATCTCCTATTCCAGATGTACCTACACTCCAAAGGTATCATACACAGGTAGGTAGACTCTCCTAGTCCAGATGTACCTACAGTCCAAAGGTATCATACACAGGTAGATAGAATCTCCTAGACCAGATGTACCTACACTCCAAAGGTATCATACACAGGTAAGTAGAATCTCCTAGACCAGATGTACATACAGTCCAAAGGTATTATACACAGGTAGGTAGAATCTCCTAGACCAGATGTACCTACAGTCCAAAGGTATCATACACAGGTAGGTAGAATCTCCTAGTCAAGATGTACCTACACTCCAAAGGTATCATACACAGGTAGGTAGAATCTCCTAGACCAGATGTACATACAGTCCAAAGGTATTATACACAGGTAGGTAGAATCTCCTAGTCAAGATGTACCTACTCTCCAATGGTATCATACACAGGTAGGTAGAATCTCCTAGTCAAGATGTACCTACACTCCAAAGGTATCATACACAGGTAAGTAGAATCTCCTAGACCAGATGTACATACAGTCCAAAGGTATTATACACAGGTAGGTAGAATCTCCTAGACCAGATGTACCTACAGTCCAAAGGTATCATACACAGGTAGGTAGAATCTCCTAGTCAAGATGTACCTACACTTAAATGGTATTGTACACATGTATTTATCATATATGTAAAAATCTCCTACCCCTTGAGAACCAACAATTCCAAGAGAATTTTAACATTTTACTTTATTTTTCTGCACAGACTGTCCAGGCTTGATTAGGTGCTTCTGTACTTTGTATTATTAGTTATTATTAAATGCAGGTTTGTAGAATCTCCAAACTCTGAAGTACATAACTTCAAAGGTCTCACACAGGTATGTATCATAACTTCAAAGGTCTCACACAGGTATGTATCATACTTATTTACACTCTCCTAGCCATGGAGAATTGTTGTTCCAAAGGTTCTATGCATGGTTAGCTTCATGTCTGTTGTCAAGAAAGAGAATAATAATTTTACACAGTCTTTACTCATTTTGATCACTCCTTGTAACAGGAGTGTGAGAGCAAGTCACATCTTGGTAGCCGCCAATGGTAATGTGTGTCTGTCAGGCCTCAGGGATGCCCACAGTATGATACAGCGAGGCCGGAGACTGAGGATCGTCCATGATTACCCCCAGCACTTTGTCCGTTCTCTACAGTGGCTTGCCCCTGAAATTCTGGAACAGGTTGGTATCAGATTATTTTACCTCCTGGCTTCCATAAGGTCTGCAGCTAGCACTGTACGATTGTATTGTAAATAAACTGGAAATTGTTGATGTTAGTTACGTAGCTGCCTAACCTACATTGAAGCCTTGGTAGCCGTGATCGCTAACAGACCACTCAGACCACTCGCTCTCCAGAGAATTTTGGTTTGATCCCCAGCGGCGGCGGAAAAAAAGAGAGTGATGTCTGATAGAGTTAGTTGGTATCCCTCCGATGGCACAGTTGTTTTCCCCTAGTGGGTTACCCTCCACCACGAAAAACAACTTTTGTTCCCATAGCGGTGTCGTAATAAAAGCTCTACAGAGCTTATGTTTGTTGTTGTCAATGGATACGACGTTAAATAAAGATTACTTGTTTATTTTAAGCTACGCCTACGCTGGTAGATAAGCATGTTGTCATTTGGCAGAACTTTAATTTTATAACCTGCACAGATTAGACTGAAATGACTGCCTTACTGATTTCTGAAACGATGTCACTGGTATGATTCAATTGTTCTTAAAGGTGTAATATAACTGACGTTCTTCCAGTGCTATGGGCACTTTAAAGTATTACAGTAAAGGTCTTTGGAATTGTTAATTCCCTGGTGTGGTGGTAGGTTAACCTTACATTGGGCAACTTTTGTCTTATTTCCAGACACCAAAACTATTACGGGTAGTAATGGTAGTGTTATACCTAGGCAGAATTTCAAGAGAATTTCTGGAGCAAACAGAGAGTTCTGGAGTTTGATATCATGAGAAAAAGTGTTTTTTTTCAGACATGTATAAACAATATAGAAGGAAAATGTGGTGACAACAGTTATCTAACTCTCATGGATTAATTTTAAAATAAAGTCAGTTAAACTTGTGTCTTAAAAAAGATGAAAAACAAAATGTTGAGGAAAGTCAATGTCGTGCATCAGGGTAGTATTTTCTCATTTTTACCCTTTTTAAGGACTTATGGCCCTTTGTTAAAGATCTTTGTCCTGACAACTCTTCCTTAACTACTAGGACAATTTCAGCAAAACTGGTTCATCTGGGCTAACAAGATTTGGTTTGCAAGTATGTTTTGGCATTGGGAGGGAGTACAGGAAGTATGTCAGTGACCTGTATACAGATATAGCTGATCAGTCAATAAAATAAATCATTACTGGTGGGAGACTATGGATTAGTTAGCCTTTGGCTTACAGTTCTAGTTTAATTTTGACATATTATTTAATCTAATGCATAGTAAAATACAATTAAGGTTGGGGAATGGCAATTTGTTTTTACTTTCCGTTATGATCAAATTTTGGTTCTTTTGTCAGTGGATTTCAATATCCACTCATTCTATCAATATCTGGTTTAAAATTTTAGAACTTGATGGGATATGACTGTCTGTCGGACATCTACAGTGTTGGAATTACAGCCTGTGAACTGGCTAATGGCTATGCACCTTTTACAGACATGCCAGTCACACAGGTATGTACACACTAATGGTAAGCTGGTCAAATTCCTTTTACAAATATATGGGTCTCACAAGTACCTACACACTAATGGTAAACTGGCCAACTATGTTTTACACATATGATAGTCACACAGGTTTGTACAAATATCTGGCAAGTTATACTGGTATGGTAGTTACACAATGTTGACTGTCTGGTAAATCATTAACAAGGTTGACTGTCTGGTAAATCATTAACAAAGTTGACTGTCTGGTAAATCATCATTAACAAGGTTGATTGTCTGGTAAATCATTAACAAGGTTGATTGTCTGGTAAATCGTTAACAAGGTTGACTGTCTGGTAAATCATTAACAAGGTTGACTGTCTGGTAAATTTTTAACGAGGTTGATTGTCTGGTAAATCATTAACAATGTTGACTGTCTGGTAAATCATCATTAACAAGGTTGACTGTCTGGTAAATCAATAACAAGGTTGACTGTCTGGTAAATCATTACCAAGGTTGACTGTCTGGTAAATCATTAACAAGGTTGACTGTCTGGTAAATCATCATTAACAAGGTTGACTGTGTGGTAAATCATTAACAATGTTGACTGTCTGGTAAATCATTAACAAGGTTGACTGTCTGGTAAATTTTTAACGAGGTTGATTGTCTGGTAAATCATTAACAATGTTGACTGTCTGGTAAATCATCATTAACAAGGTTGACTGTCTGGTAACTCATCATTAACAAGGTTGACTGTCTGGTAAATCATTTACAAGGTTGACTGACTGGTAAATCGTGAACAAGGTTGACTGTCTGGTAAATCATTAACAAGGTTGATTGTCTGGTAAATCATTAACAAGGTTGACTGTCTGGTAAATCATTACCAAGGTTGATTGTCTGGTAAATCGTGAACAAGGTTGACTGTCTGGTAAATCATTAACAAGGTTGACTGTCTGGTAAATCGTTAACAAGGTTGATTGTCTGGTAAATCATTAACAAGGCACTCAGTATTGTCTGCAGTTGATTTATACCTGAAGTCAATATGGTATGGCTGATACTTCAAATTTCCTTTTTTCGTAGTACAAAACAATTACGATTTGAAGTAATTACTAAAAATTATTGTATTTCATTGTTTAAAGATATCTTATATTGGAACCCATAAAAACTATGTGATTTACAGTAATACTTGGAGTCTGTTTCAACTTCAAACATTTTTATAAAGTTTTCATCCTTAAATTTTTCCAAAGGGACATATTGCTGAAGTTATGGAAACATCTTGACTTGTGCTAAGAAATATATTTGAATCAGGGCTGAGTTCATTGTGATGACTTGTCTGATTACAGATGCTACTGGAGAAGATTAATGGTACCAAACCCGTCCTTGCAGACTGCACCACTATAGCAGATCTTGTGGGTGAGGAAAACACCAATCAAGGTTCTTATTTTAAGTCTTATACTGGTACCCCACTAAACAAACCAATCATAGCTGTTGTAGATCTTTAAATAGACTAGCCCAAGTTTCCTCTGTCTCTGATACAAGATTTAGACGTTTGGACATACAGATGTCTGGTGTATGAAAACATGGAATTCTCCAACACTGTTTGGTATCATTGAGTTTTGAGTTGCTGACAACAAAAATCTACTATGACACAACACATACCTTGCAGATATCGCTGGATAGGATATATATTTATTAATTTATTCCAGCAGTAGAGTCTGATTTCAGTCATTCAAAATTTCACCAGAGCGATATGGACTACTCAGCTGCTGTAATTTAAAGTTGTTCCTAATCCAAATTATATGGATTTTGGTGTTGGTTATTTCATTGTATACAAGTGTGCATTGATATTACAGAATATATTGGACATTAATCTGACATTTAATCGGATACTGAGCTTAGTTGCAGGTGATGCTAAAGTTACTATTATAAATTTGGTCCATTGTATTTTTCCTCTTATTTCAAATTAACACCTATTGTAAATTTCAGGTCACGATTCTGGAATTGACAGCGAAGCAACAAACAGCAGAGAGATCACCGACCTTGCTAACGCCCGCAAATTTTCCCATCATTTCCATAACTTTGTTGAAATCTGTTTGGAGAAAAGCCTGGAGACGAGGTGAGTTGTCTGAACACAAGTACTACTAGATGGTTCTCTAGGTTTGTTCTCTGTCATTCACTCAGCCTTGTCAAACTTTGACCACCATATCAGCTAGCCTGTCAAGCTTAAAGGCCTGACAACTGAAATGGGTCAAAGCTTGGTATTGGGTAGGATGGCCATACTATAGCCTGCAGTTAAGAACAATTACACATGAAACTTGTCAGATATACAATGGACTGACAAGGCTAGATTAAGGTTAGATATATAGGTGACTTGGAATCAGTTTTACCAGAAGTGGAATAGATATGGCAATGTGCACAGCTAGCATTATCACACAAAGGTACAAAGTCCATATCACAGACAAGTACAAATGTATATATGATAAACACAGATCTGTCATTTGACATGTATCAATTTTACAATATCTAAAGTTATGTCACTTATATCATACAGAGTATTGAACATTTTATTCTATTATGCTATACAAAATATATTTCTGTAACAATAAATTCAACTATATATAGGATCTTACATGAGTTTCAATTTCATATGAGATTTATGAAACAAGTCTAAGAATTTTTCAATTTAGCGAGCCTTTGGCGAGCTAAAATGAAAATTTTGTGACAAGTTTCATAAATTTCATATGGAATGAAAAACAAGTGTAAGATCCTTTTTATCACATAATCAAGATTTGTGGCATTTATTAGTGTAAAGCGACAATTTTCATAAAACCTTGAAATGTAAAAATACGCCATTTTGATTCCAGTGCATAAGTCTGTGATGCTATGTACTTGTCCTAGGCGTGACGTCACAATTGAAACAATTCAAACTTGTAACCAATCACAGGGCTGATAGGTCATAATACATGGGTTAATATGCCAAAAAATATGACATGGGCATATTCACTGGATAACACAGTACATTATGTGATAAAATGTTTTCATTACAAATTGAATAACATTAATGATCTGTATATTTTTAAGATATTGTTCATTGTTTTTCAGGCCAAGTGCATCCACATTGTTAGGTCATTCATTTTTCAAGCATCTGAAGAAAAAGACATCAGAGATGCTGCCCTCATTAATTCAACCACTGTCTCCACTCACAGACATCAGCAAGTTACCCAAAGGTATACAATTATCTTAAGTTGTCTCCCCTCCCTCCTCTCACAGACATCAGCAAGTTACCCAAAGGTATAAAATTATCTAAGGTTATCTCCCCTGTCTCCACTCACAGACATCAGCAAGTTACCCAAAGGTATACAATTATCTTAAGTTGTCTCCCCTTCCTCCTCTCACAGACATCAGCAAGGTATTCAAATGTATATAATTATGTAAGGTTATCTCTCCTCTCTCCAATCACAGATGTCAGCAACATATCCAAATGTATATAATTATACAAGGTTGTCTCCCCTCTCTAAACTTACAGACATCAGCAAGATGCCTATAAGTATATAATTATCTAAGGTTATCTCCCCTGTTTCAACTTACAGACATCAGCAAGGTTACCAACAGTATATAATCATACAACGTTGACTCCCCTTCCTCCACTCACAGACATCAGTGAGGTACCCAAAATAATATTTTTCTAAAGTTGTCTCCCCTTTCTACACTCATAGACATCAGCAAGGTATTCATAGGTATATAATTATCAAAGGTTATCTCCCCTGCCTCCACTTGCAGCCATCAGCAAGGTGCCCAAAGGTATTGATTATCTAAAGTTGTCTCCCCTGCCTCCACTTGTAGACATCAGCAAGGTGCACAAATGTATTGCTTATCTAAAGTTGTCTCCCCTGTCTCCACTTGCAGACATCAGCAAGGTGCTCAAAGGTATTGATTATCTAAAGTTGTCTCCCCTGTCTCCACTTGCAGACATCAGCAAGGTGCCCAAAGGTTTATAGTTAATATATAAGATTATCTCCCCTGTTTCATCTTGCATAAGATAATGTTATCAAATGAATTGCATGCATTTTTTAACTATCAACCAAGCACTTGATTATGATTGAATGTTTCAGAAAAAATGTAGACAATTAAGTCTGTGCAGGGCCTATTGGGTTACTGATTTCAATATTGTTTTCTTTGTATATAATGCCCAGTATTTAGAGCACAGGGCTTATTTAGATATGATGACAGATGTCCCAAAAGCTTGAAGAGGAAAATTGATTTAGGGGATATAGTCCCTGGTATGATTATGTCTCCCCTTAGAATGAAGGGAGACATATTGTATAAGTACTGGTTCTTCCTCTTCTTCTGGTTCTTCTAATCAAATTTGTCTGGGCCATAACTTTTAAACCGTTAGAGAGATCTTGATGAAACTTTAGGTATGCATGCATCACCCACAGGAGGTGTGCAGTGTACTGGATTTAGGTCACTGTGACCATCACCTCAAGGTCAAAGGTCAAATAAGTGCACATTTTCAGTAAATTCTTGTCTGGCTCGTAAATTTCTAACCGTTAAAGATATCTTGATCAAGCTTGAACCATATTTGCATCACCCACAGAAGGTGTGCAGTGCAATAGAACTAGGTCTCATGATTCACTATATACAGAGTTATGGCCCTTTGTTTAATTTTAATGCGAAAGTTTGTCTGGAGCATAAGTTCCATGTACTTTCACCTACGTTGACCATATTTTTTTTATACCAGAGTTTTTCTATTGGCTAATAAGGGGAGACTTATGTTTTTGTTCACAAAAACAAAATTCTAGTTGTTCCTGTTTTACAAATTTAGATGTGTTACGCGTTTGCTATTAACACATGATTATATTTTATTCTACGATTGCTATATTACACAGCCCAGGCAGGGGATGTAGACGACTTGGCTGAGGACATCAATAACATGTCAATGGAGGAAGGCTGGGATTTCTAGGTAACTGTGAGAGATGTGAGGTTTAGGTACCCATGAAGTTTTGGAACTGATGCGTTGTAGTATAATTATCATTGAGAGTATTGAAGGAATGCGATGGATTTTAGGTAACTGCAAGGATATTGAAGTGAGGCTGTGAAATCTTGGCAACAGAGAATGTGAAAAAACTATTTGTAATTCTAGGAGCTTCTGAGGGTTTTGAACAGAAGGCTCAATCTCAAAAGAACCTCAGAGGATACAGAAAGGTTTTTTCCTTACGCATCACTAGAACAGAAAGGGGAAATGTTTGACTGGTGGAATAGGAATGGACATCACTGTCTTGTAAAATTAATATGTTGTTAGAAAATATTTTTGAAGACAACAAGTCTCTTTGAATATGTCATCCAGTACATGTAACAATAGGATCCTTAATGAGTTCTCATAAAAACTGGGGATTTCTAAAAGGAGTCTTGAAATTTTCATTGAAGTTGCTGCAGAGAAAAAAAAGCAAGATTTTGTGACATTAATATGAAATGGAAACAAGTTTAAGATCGATAACCAAGTATGTTCACCAAAAAAAAGGACATGTTTATCGTACCATTGTCATCAGTGTGATGTCACGACGTCCTGAAGTCATATCTACGTTCATTATACTGCTATAACAACAGGAGGTGAACAAGGTCATATGCAAAAAACACATATAGTCGTGGTATACATGAAGAACCTTTGGGACATTAAACTTTCAGTTAATGTTAATCGTTTTTCCAGGTAGTTGTGGAATAACTAAACCATAAAGTGTAATGTTTTATCTGTTACCTGATTTCACACTTCAGTCTCAAATGATCAAGCTTTGAAAGAAAGAACCGCCACGTCATTCAGTTTCCTTTTTGTGAAAGTAGGATACACTCTGAACAAATCAACACGTTATTGTAGCAGTTGTGTAAACATTAGAAAAATAGTATATATCTAAGAATGTTTAGGAATTGAGGCCAATCTATCTAATGCAATATTTATCATTATGTTGTAATATTTAAGATAAATGTACATTTCCTTTCTCATATAAACTTTTGCAGAGGACTCTGTTGCTAAAAATCCTGAATAGATAAACATTACTTTCATACAATTTTTTCATATAATTTGTATAAAAAAAATATTAAAATGAAAATGTAGAATTATTTTCAGAGATTCGCCTTCAGAAAAGAAACAATCATATTTTCAGATATTTCTCACAAAATTGGATAAAAAAATTCTGTTAACAATTTGTAAGCTATTTTGCCTTTGAACAACTGAGCCCTTGTGTTGAAAGTTAAACAGTAGTTGTGTCCCTTATAATACTCTATTGTCACAAACAGAAGGGCGATGATAAACTGTGTATATTTGTCTATTCTCTTGACGAAATATCTCCTTTGGCTGAGAAAATAAGATCAATTAGGCAAAACAGTGTATACTGGTAAGATAAAACATAAAAATATATAAGAGTACAGTGTCTAAATGTTAGTACAATATCAGATACAAACAGACATCAGCAGGAATCGAAGCAGGAACCTGTGAATCTTATTGTTGCTTGGTTCATTTTGTGTTAAACTGTTTGTTTGTTATTAGTTAAAATAAGAACAGTGCGAGGTGTTTTAATGCGATTCAGAATTATACATTTCTAAAGATCCTTGCAGTTGCTCCAAGCATAAGGTAACAACGAGACAAGTGATATGTCCAATATTTGATGGAAAATTGTAAAAGTTTAAACTGTGCACTGTATATGGATTAATTGCTTGAAACAAGGATAACATACTCACTGTTGAGATCCTGTCATATTGCACAAATTTGTGTTTTGTTTTAGAGATGGCTTCAGACAAATTTTAGGTAATATTTCACTGTTTAAAAAATAAAGTGTTGGGCTATATATTTTAAAAATAAAAAGATATATTTATAGAAAGAGAGAGAGAGAGAGTAATAAAAACGTTTTCGACGTTTACTTTTCATTTTGGTATTTCAACAGTATTGAAAACGCACGACATTCAGCTTTAGAATGTTGAAAGTCAAAAGATAAAACTGTCAAAAGAGACTGAAACCATTATAAGTAGAGAATAATTGTATTATCATGTAACAAAATACCGGTCATAAAGAGTGTATAAGGTCTGCTGCACTTGAAATTATATATCATTTTCTCTGCATAACATTAGTGCTAACACTATAATTCAAAGCAACAACAAACGTCTGAACGGTGGTAACAGTTCTTTAATTTCATGAATTGATATACATACAGTATACTATTTAGTAAACCATTGAGGATGGTGAACGTTGTGACAACGTTTTACCTTTGTCTGTGTTTGTATGTAGCCTGTTTGTTAAGATGATTAAACTGTTGTTACATGGACTGTAATAAAATATGTTGAACAAAACTTTCTGGTGTCGTGACCTTTTGGCAGTATGTATTATTTAACACCCTAAAACGTGCAGAACAGTATTACGTCACAGAACTCAAAAACGTCATCTGAATATCGTACTATACATAGTAATTTTAGTTTGGATTGTTTGTGGTTTACGTCTGTTAATATCTATGGTCATTAAAGTTCCCGGAGAAACTGACCTACAGTCAGTACCTGGCGACTGTCCCATGTAGGTGTCGAACCCGCGACCCAGTGGTACAGGCTATACAAACCACTTACAGTAAGAAGGAACATATGAACGTAAAGGGTCGACATTAACTGGTTCATGTAGCTCTGTTTAAAGAAAGATTGGGAATTGAAGTACTGTATATGTATATTACGTAGGTCGTAGACAAAACCACAGGCTGACACAATTTCACATAATGATACAAAACCTTAGCTCTCCAATTTCCTATTTCCTGTAATTTATGTAAATCATTCACATAGCACCTGGTTAACCAGACAGAATCTTCTAGCACTTAAGGTGTATTCTTCATCCGTTTATACAAGAAATTGAATGACCTACCCGAGACCATCCATCTCTTCATGTCCTGAATATCTCCTACATTTCTAAACAGACTGTCAGCTGAATGTCTTAAAAGTCAGATACATGTACTTCATTCTCGACTATTATTACTTAAACCGAGTATTGTTTTTCTATATATCCTTTTAATATTGGAGATTAGGTTATTTCCGAATAACAAAAATCGTGTTATTACGAATGAAATATATATATATATATTTTTTTTTGTATTTTTTTAAATTTTTTTTCCAAATTTATAACAATGCAAATATATCATACATAAACATTATTCCTCTCACACATTACAATTCATTCATTAAATATTCATTTATAATAAAACTGCATATTTCCAGGTATAATTAATAATTAATTATGTTTATGTATAATTAAATTCCATCTAAATTGTGTCCGTTATATAAAAGCATTGTTTAGAAGTGATAGAAAAGAGGTTAGAGCAGGTCCTAGAGGTATAGAAGGGAAAGTAAGACTAAGAGAGAGAGAAAAAAAAAGAAGAAAGAAAAGAAAAAAGAAAAAAAAACGAGGGGGGGTGGATATTGAGAAATAAAGAAGCTATATAGATGTGTTGGAAGGTTCAATGAAATATATATATATTTATTTTATTCTATTCATTGTCCCGCAACTTCACGAAGGAAAAGTAGAGAAAGAACGCTACATTTCAGCTCTCATATTTCTTTGTGATTTACATAATCAGGTCGTATTTAAGATAATCAATTCAATACCAATTAAGATAATTTAGTTAAATAAGTCTAACATTTGCATATGGTGTATTCGCCATTGAAACAAGTGTTAAGGCTGCGTATGGAGTTAAGTATTTAGAAACATTTAACGATGTTAAGAATGCTTAATATTTTATTGTCTTACTTTTTTTTCCTATATTTATTTTTTGAAATGTAGAACAATTGTTTACATAGGAGACATATTTTCATATTTCTCATGAAACACCACTGACAATTCTATGATTTATTGATATGATGTTACATGTATATACTAAATATCGAAAATAAAAATAAGCGTTCACAGATGGAATAAAATAGAGCACTCAGAGGAATTCGGTTCCTGGCTCAAAATAACTGATATGTCTCCTGGAGCATGTGGTAGGCTCATTCAGCATGTCGCAGTGTTATCACGTGATGAGCTTCTTCAGTTCATTTTCCTTCAGTGCAATAGTGAGCATAATGCTGGAGCCAACACCGAGTCCCAGCATAGTGCAGACAAGATGGCGCACAGGGTGCTTAGAAGGGCTGCTACTTATTTCTGGAAGCTACAAGAAAGACATTTTTTAGATGAATTTGCAAAAAGTAGACTTAATTAACAATAGCAGAAAGTAAGAAATTGCCAAAGTCTACATTTACTTATTCTAATAAAACGTGGTTGATTTTTTTTAAAGAGAGTTCAAGTGACCGTTGATAGGGATATACACTTATCACTGAATGAGACAAACTGACTCGCTATCAACTTACTTTGTTGGTTCATGATTTTTTTTAAACTTTTGATTCATTTATTGTCATTTTTGTTTCGTATTCTGTCGCTATACCTTTGCCATATTTACATCAACGCAATATGGGGTTTTTTCTGTTCTGATTAAAAAAACCAAGCAAACCATCGTGTTAATTGTATGAATCTATGTATCGGATTTAAACCGTTTGCATGCCAGTTTTTGTTTCACATCACAATGAATATTAAAGGTGTTTTTTTTATATATGAGCATAACTTCTCAAATTACATTTTCAGGGTGTAAAAGGATTTGGTATGAAAACAAACGAAACATTGATACTTATAACTGTTCTTGAATTTATCGAATACTGGTATCGTAACTTACCATATCAACCAGTGAAATATAGATAAACATCCCAGCAACACAGACCAGTATGTAAACTTTGATGCTTGTGAAGTTGCCCATGGCGACTCCCGCCAGAACACCAATCAATGACAGAGCAGACGACAGACAATTGAAACCCAGCGCTTGTTTGACCGACATCCCTTTCTTGAGGAGGACGGCGAAGTCACCTATGGAACGAAGGAAACAGTTAACTAATAAACAATTGGTATGCATGTTCTCATACTTATATATATATATATATATATATATATATACAAATCGTATATCAATCTTTCCGTTCAGTTATCATTATTGTCTTCATGTTATTATTTCTTAGCAGTGGCATACACCAGATAAGTTGGTTTGGTTTGGTTTAGTATTGTTTAACGTCCTACCAACAGCTATGGTCATTTAAGTACGGCCTCCCCTGTGTGCAAGATGTAGGCGTGTGTGTTTTAGGAGGCTGCGATATGTTCGTGTTTGTCTCCTTGTGATAGCACGGAACTGATGCCGACTTTATAGTGCTACCTCACTGAAACATACTGCCGAAGACACCCAACAGGACACACCGCCCGGTCACATTATACTGACAACGAACGAACCAGTCGTCCCACTCCTATGAATTGCTGAGCGTTAAGCAGGAGTAGAAACTACCATGAGTATATAGATTCCACATATGTCGCCTCAAACGATCAACCATTTTGACAATTTAAAAACAATACACACACAATTAGGGAGCACCTTCTTAGGAATTTAAACTTTTGGTGTAGACAGCGAAACTAAGTCAATATTTCACTGAATCATGTGGCTCATCTGTGGAATTAGAGGTCGAAATAATGAAAATGCAAGTCTAAAATGTTAAGAAAGATATAAGGATATACCACGAACGATACCCATAAAACCACGCTTAACGTTACAAATACACAACGTTTACCTACATTAGGAAGCATATTCTTAAACTAGTACTCCAAAAGTCTAAAATGTGCAAGGCGATAAAATAACAATTTCAGTTAAAATAGCGTGTAACTGAAGGAAATGATGCATAAATGTCGCAAACGAGTCGAAAGTAAATTGAATCAAAGCGATGTCTTTTATATAATTAAGTAAGGTCTCAAAGTCTACAGAAATAACAACAAATCATGTCCAGAACGTGAAAGTATCTATCGTATTTGGAATGAACTTAACAATGAATGGAGCGGTCAACAAAGTATGTCAATTTATATAATGTCTGTTAACTTTCATATTGTCCCATATAAAGTAGCATTAACGCATGACCACATTTTGAATTGAAGAACAAGTTTATCACATAAGCAAATAGATATGTATGTTTAGCTATGTATCACTCCCGAAACGTTTCATTTTAACTGGATATATTTGAAAGTTTATCTGGACAGGGCTTGGAATATATAAAAGGGCAAAAACTCTTGGTAAAAAGTAGCCACCCGGAATTGTAAAGAACTTGTATCTTTTGCGAAACAACATGATGTAACGATCAAGCATTTAAGGTTCGGTTAAAATAAGCATATTAGTTCAGGCGGAAGGGTTCAAGTTCATTTATTTCCTAAAGTTTTACAACTGCTGACCAGTTTTGCACAATTAAACAACACACCACTTCCGCACGTACTCCTAGAAGTGAAGAGAGATATCCACTGCTAAAATAATATAATATAATAATAATAGAATAGTATTTGATGAAACGGACATATCAATGGTTTACTGACAAGCATAACAATAAGATATAATTGACTTAATTCAGTACATTTTGTCGTCTTCTACTAGCAGCTACATATTTGGGCAATTCTTACATATTTGGCCAAATCAGCTATTTATTTTTTATTTTCTGTGGACTACAACTTAATAGATTTATGCATACTTGTACTTGTAAAAATTGGCACTTAATCATCTTGTATGTCTTTCAATTCCACAAATTATCCCAATCCAATCCTCACCAATTCATTTTTATACTCATAATCCAATGATCCTAGCAATCGGACATTTCTTCATAGCATGCCATTAGATTATCTATTGCGCAGTTGTATCAATTATACTAAACATGCTAAAGTTACGACTAATTTCCATTGGATATGTTCCTAATTCAAAATACATCATACAATTTGGAGAGGTTTTACGAACACCAAGTAGATTTGTATAGAAACTTAACATATATTTGAAAGATTGATAACAAGAAGTAAGGATAAGCACATTCCTCAAAGGAGAATTCCTCAAAGGAGAAATAATAGTTACCGATTTCATGAGGAAGTTCATGACAAAGCACTGCTATGGAAGTACTCAGTCCACTAGTGATACTGTCCGCGAACGCCACTCCGATGGCCAGTCCGTCAGTAAAGTTGTGGATACCGTCCCCTGCAATCACGCGCCACACCATGGCTCCTGTGGACCCAAGTGGCTCATCGTGGTCGTGGCCATGAGAATGGCCATGTGAGTGACCAAGCTTTTCTTCTTCGGGAATATCAACTTCCTTTGTTAGGCTCACAACTTTTTCCAAAACTGTGTTGCCCTCCTTGTCTGGAAGTAAAATAGAAAGAAGTATGTCAGAGCGGCAATGTTATACGACAAAATACTAAGAAAATGTAAACATCAAACCTGAAGGATTGGCAAAACAACAGAACCTCAGAAAGAAATCTAAACAAAAGGAAAATCAAGAACATGAACTGTGGAGACACCTAAATGGAAGAAAAGGCAACGACAGGGACTGATGAGTCATCAAAATAACTGGAAAGACATAATGCTCCTTCATAAGCGTTATCCGGCACCGCATGCCTTGGTACATCACGACATAAGGAACTTTGATGGATCAACGGATGACATTTTTGCTTCTTTTGATTTAACACTGCTTGAGATTCTCCTTAACTTTTGTCTATAATTTGATATATGTGATAACTTGTTATTATACGCAATACTTTGATTAATGTTGCTTTGCACATGCATCATGCAAAACACCCTTCTTACAAGTTCCTTTGTTTCTTTTTGGTTTGGAAATGTTTTTATCGTTACGAGGAAAGTTTGTACATTTCAACGACTGATATATGCACGAATAAAACAATAAACCCTTAAACAGGAAACAATCTGGAAACAACAAAGGAACACCAGTTTCTGTAAGCTTTTTATTGCTTCAGATGTTCTTCAGTTTATCGCGAAAGGTATACATTATGTGTGATGTCATCATTAAAGACATCACACACTTATATTTACATTTGCGCTGCAACCCACTATATGAACATTACCAGTAGAAATGCATTTCATGTGAGTATAGAATTAAAACAAAAAGCTCTCGTGACGTAACACGTGGTTTTCTTATGACGTCATCGATTAACCTTGTTCAATGAGAGTCTTTTCGCATCACTTCGGATAATGGAGAATGTCCCTGCGTCAAACGCTTTAATGACCTCTGTTAATTATTGGCGCCAATTTTATTTAAATAGGGATGTCCCGCCAATGTCGTTTAAACGACGCATATACAAAACGCAGAAAAGAAACGAGTTATTGAAGAACAAATAAATAAAATCAAACAATTATTCCCAGGAAAAATGTAAATATAAGGTTTCAACGACGTTTAAAAAAACATCGTTCAACCCCTATATGATGTAGTCAACTTAGACATATACTCTTACACATTACAGCACTAACAATACATAGTACGCGGATATGTTTTCTCCAGTTCCGGTAATCTACAAAGTGGAGTTAATCTTCAACGTATTGTATCACTGTTATATATGTTACTCGTAAACTCTTATGTGTTCATGGTCTGTGAAGTGCTGTCTCAGGCGTAGTTCACGTCTAAACTGGCCAATCTGAAGATCCTATCACATCTCAGAAATAATTGCACTAATAGCATATTATGATATAAAGTTCACATTTCCCTCTCAAACAATAAATTTGAACCTAATTGTATAGAAAAATAATGATAGAACATTAAATGATTATTTTTTCACAACAGTGTACTCATGCTTTTGCATATTTATACTGACATTTTAATTGAAGCAAATCTAATGATGTAAAACCCACTACAAACTATATTGATGAACATTAAAAGTACGATCACAGAAGTTAAGGGTGTCAGATGCTTTGTAATACAAATTGTAAAGGTGCAATCTACTGTGGACCAAGAACAGAACCTTGTTGAACACCCGTAATTATATCAAAAGTGGACAAAGTACATAACCTTGTTGAACACCCGTAATTATATCAAAAGTTGATCAAGAACAGATTCTTGTTGAACACACATTATCAAAAGTGGATCAAGAACAGATTCTTGTTGAACACCTGTAATTATATTAAAAGTGGATCAAGAACAGAACCTTGATTAACACCTGTAATTATATCAAAAGTTGATCAAGAACAGATTCTTGTTGAACACACATAATTGTATCAAAAGTGGATCAAGAACAGAACCTTATTGAACACCTGTAATTATATCAAAAGTGGATCAATAACAGATTATTGTTGAACACCTGTAATTATATCAAAAGTGGACAAAGTACATAACCTTGATTAACACCTGTAATTATATCAAAAGTTGATCAAGAACAGATTCTTGTTGAACGCACATAATTGTATCAAAAGTTGATCAAGAACAGATTCTTGTTGCACACCTGTAATTATATCAAAAGTGGACAAAGAACAGATTATTGTTGAACACCTGTAATTATATCAAAAGTGGATCAAGAACAGATTCTTGTTGAACACACATAATTGTATCAAAAGTGGATCAAGAACATAACCTTGTTGAACACCTGTAATTATATCAAAAGTTGATCAATAACAGATTCTTGTTGCACACACATAATTGTATCAAAAGTGGTTCAAGAACAGATTCTTGTTGAACACCTGTAATTATATCAAAAGTGGATCAAGAACAGATTCTTGTTGCACACATATAATTATATCAAAAGTGGATCAAGAACAGATTCTTGTTGAACACCTGTAATTATATCAAAAGTGGATCAAGAACAGAACCTTATTGAACACCTGTAATTATATCAAAAGTGGATCAAGAACATAACCTTGTTGAACACCTGTAATTATATCAAAAGTTGATCAAGAACAGATTCTTGTTGCACACACANCCTGGATTAAAGGATGAAACACTTGTTGATTGGCGTCTCCCAGCTGATGAGTCAGTGGTTTTGTGCAGCACACGCTGTATACAACACATTTCAATATTACGAATAGCTCTATATATATGTTCATACGACCTTACTTACCTGGTGCTCGGATTACCATTGTCAAACCAGCGTCGTCATTTTCTTTCCGCATATTCTGAAAAAATAAAATAATTACCAACATGTAATGTAAGTTGAAAATAATATATCTGTTAATTTCTTTTTGCATTTCTACTTGTGAAAATGATAAAATATCCACTTGTATCTTTCACTGTAGTGAACATATAAGTTATGTTCCTTCAGATATGCGGAGATACTACAACGATATTTTCAGTTTGAAAATAAACACGCGTGGTCTTGTTACAACACACTGTTACTGTACAGCGCCGCCGCAAAATTATTCCTTCTCTAATTGTCCGTAGTTATATTTTACTTCAGTTACTAAAGAAAATGTTCATCTCGCAAAAATATTCCTGTGATAATTGATAAGTTGCAACCACTTTTTCGAAAAAAAACCATTCCTGTTGTATGGTATTATAGTGATGGTATTGCGCTACAAAATTCATCACGCATAACTGACAGGTAAAAAAATTGAAATCATAATGCATTTAGAGATTAACATTTATCATTTTTTCCGTAGTATTTTTCAGTGATGGTAGTATTTTCCAGACAAAGCATTTGTCTCGAGTTTAGGTCCCACTCAGGGTGATTATATACCCGAAACAAGAAATAATAATAATGATAATAATAATAATAATATACGATTTATATAGCACCTTATATAATTTGTAAAATTACTCTAAAGCGCTTTACAACATATGGATAATTGTATTAGTTATAATTGTGAAACAAAAACAAAGGCTTACAATCACTTTTATACATTAAGCAAGCAGATAATCATCGCAATGTGCAGATAAATGAATTAATAAAGGGAGGTATTTACATGACCAATTTGGCCAGGGTATTTGACATTCTAATAGCAGATGGTAAGCTATTCCATAACGTGGTCGAAACCCTCCCAAAGCACCGGTTTCCATAGGTGACAATATGAGATTTTGGGACACACAACAATGATTCTGACTCCGACCGCAGTTAACGCGACGGCTGATACAGGGTACCAAGCTCCTGTAGATACTTCGGAGTTGTTCCATTCAGTGCCTTGTATGTGTACACCAAAATTTTGTACTGCGACCTGTATCGTACCAGTGTAATGAATATTAGTTAGTTTGTCAGATATACCACAGAGCAGGGCGTTACCATAATCCAACCGAGAGGTAACATGTGAATGCACCAAAATCTTGCATGCAACTGCAGTTATAGACTGCCGGATACAGCCGATATTCCTGACCTGGTAGTAACAAGATTTGGCAATAGCGTTCACTTGTTTCTCCATGTTCAGTGAACTATCAAAGTATACCCCTAGATTTTTAACAGCTGGGACAGTCTCAATAGTTCTGGTACCGACCTTGTGCTGGAGAGCCATTGTTTGCTGACACTTTGGGAAAATACCATTAGTTCCGTCTATTTCTGATTAAGCTTTAGCATGTTTGCGTTCATCCATATACTGATAACTGTCATACAAGCTTCCAGATTTACTGAAATTGTATCCCAACTGTCCTGTGGTTTGATAACCATGTACATTTGTGTGTCAATGGCATATCAATAATAGCATTGCGAAGGCTATGGCGACGACAAATCTCTCCAATCGGTTTGGGGTACATACAATATTTCCGTGGTCCTAACACCGACCCGTGAGGAACCCCGAAATCTAGTACTTTGTCATGTGAGGTGGAAGATGCGATGGCAACACACTGTCCTTGTTCACTCAGATAAGACTGTATCCAGCATAGTGCGGTATCAGTCACTCCATAAGAGTACTTCAGACATTTATAAAGTATTCCATGGTCGATGACGTCAAATATAATGCAGCTGGCAAGTCCAGCATGTCAAGTACCGCTCTGCACTTGTCATCCAATGCAGAAGCTATATCATTATTTACACGTAGAAGGGCCGTCTAAGTAGAATGTCCCATGCGGTAGGCCGATTGCAGGTTGTCATGGAGACTGTTTACATGGAGATGAACTTCTAAACGCCGGGACACAACCTTCTCCAATATCTTAGACATAAAAGGCAGATTTGATACTGGGCGGTAGTTCTTCAACTCCTCCTTGTCCATTCCAGGCTTCTGCAACAATGCATGTACCTTCTTGAAACACAACGGAACCTTTGACTCAGCCAATGATTTGTTCATGATTGCGGTAATCAAAGGAAGCAGTGCTTTAAGACATTGCTTTAATGGATATGTAGGCAGTGGATCAAGCTTACATACTTCGATTGCGAGGTCATAATGATAAAATATATGCAATCTGCTGGTATTTTTAAGTTGCACAAATAGATCTCAGATCTCAGTCATATTTATTAGTTACTTACACAAGCCATTTTTTGTGTTATTTTATTATAAAATGTATGTGATAACAGTACTGTAACAGTCACGTTACACAGTCATGAAGACTGGATCGTTCCATGTGTGTTAGGTAAACATATGTAATAATGTGTTTATTCATACAGAAAAGACTTGCCGGGTTGATCCATGCGCAGAATATTCTCGCTGAGCGATTTGAATTAGTATCAATATTTGTTCACAATAACGAATAGTAAATGATCTGAAATAATCTTTCTAGACAGGAATGTTTCATCACCATCCGAGGTTTTGTCCTATCAACATTGATTTATACTAAGTATAAATGAAAGATTTACTGAAACTAAAGAAGGGAAAAAAGGACTAAGAAAGTAAGCTATTTATAATCGATGTCCTGATACAACGAACAGAAGTGTAAAGTATATTATTAGTGATAGTTGAATATGTCCTAGTGGCTGTCTATTGTCCAGATGCACTAAAGTCATCTACAAATAAGTTTTACCCGATGTTTAAACGTTTAGATGAACCTCGCGCAACAAAACCTAGTGGTGTCCACTCTAGGGCCATATGAAATGGATTTTGTATTTGCTTTAGTCTCCACAAAACAGTACATGTGTGTGTATATGTAATACACGATAACGAATGCGATAAAAGTGATGATTTGGATAAAAAGAATGTTAAGGGACGAAAGTGTCTACACTCTTACTATTGCGGCATCTTCACAAGTCCATTAGGAAGAAACAATCATTCAGTAAATATCATTTTCCGAAATGTATGTTGTATTATTTTGTTCTCTAATATGTTATTTGAGAAAGCATTTGATATTATATTCCCTATCTCGTTTTTAATATACAAGACCATCTAGATATCGTAACATCTACCTTGTTCCTACGACTTGCTATACTCTGAATCCTCCCGAACAGAAAAAAGAAGTAGAAAGCCGCCAGTCCCGCCAAACCTTTGAATACACCATCCATGTCGTGATCATCGGCAGTACCATGGGCCTGGCCATCGGAGGAGGACATCGCCTAACAAAAAGACAAAAGTTTGGGATATATTATCAAGAGGTTGTTTTACCGTGAAGGGAAAATGTATAAATATCGCAAAAATCAGACCGTATCAAGAAATCACTTTCTTGAAATAAAAAAAAACTTTCAAAAGGGCTTTATTCTGATAACAGCCACAAAGATGATCTGATTATTTTTAATCTACTGAGTAGAAATCTGTTGTGGTCGAAGTCAACTTAATGTGACAAAAGTAATGAAAATCATTTCAGTAACCGTACGTGAGGTATGAGATGAAGCATGGCGTCGCCTGTTAGAGCCCCAACTGCCATCGCCACCAGGAAATGGAGGAAGTTCTCCACAAACATGTGGTGCAGGAGAGACAGGACACCCACACAGAGCAAGCCCGACATACTGATTACCAAGATGGCACCACAGGCATATAACCAAGCTGTTAACAGTAAATTATACAAATATTACCACGTTGTTTATAGTAAATTATACAAATATTACCACGCTGTTTATAGTAAATTATACAAATATTACCCCGCTGTTTATAGTAAATTATACAAATATTTCCACGCTGTTTATAGTAAATTATACAAATATTACCCCGCTGTTTATAGTAAATTATACAAATATTACCCCGCTGTTTATAGTAAATTATACAAATATTACCACGTTGTTTATAGTAAATTATACAAATATTACCTCGCTCTTTATAGTAAATTATACAAATATAACACCGCTGTTTATAGTAAATTATACAAATATAACCACACTGTTAATAGTAAATTATACAAATATTACCACGATGTTTACAGTAAATTATACAAATATTACCACGCTGTTTACAGTAAGTCATACAAATATTACCACGCTGTTTATAGTAAATTATACAAATATTACCACGCTGTTTATAGTAAATTATACAAATATTACCCCGTTGTTTATAGTAAATTATATAAATATTACCACGTTATTTAGAGTAAATTAAACAAATATTACCACGCTCTTTATAGTAAATTATACAAATATTGGCACGTTGTTTATAGTAAATTATACAAATATTACCACGCTGTTTACAGTAAATTATACAAATAATACCACGTTGTTTATAGTAAATTATACAAATATTACCATGTTGTTTATAGTAAATTATACAAATATTACCCAGCCGTTTATAGCTTTAAATTTTAAATTATACAAATATTATCACGCTGTTTACGGTAAATTAAACAAATATTTCCACGCTGTTTATAGTAAACTATACAAATATTACCTCGCTCTTTATAGTAAATTATACAAATATTACACCGCTGTTTATAGTAAATTATACATATATTTCCACGCTGTTTATAGTAAACTATACAAATATTACCTTACTCTTTATAGTAAATTATACAAATATTACCACGCTGTTTATAGTAAATTATACAAATATTACCCCGTTGTTTATAGTAAATTATATAAATATTACCACGTTATTTAGAGTAAATTAAACAAATATTACCACGCTCTTTATAGTAAATTATACAAATATTGGCACGTTGTTTATAGTAAATTATACAAATATTACCACGCTGTTTACAGTAAATTATACAAATAATACCACGTTGTTTATAGTAAATTATACAAATATTACCATGTTGTTTATAGTAAATTATACAAATATTACCCAGCCGTTTATAGCTTTAAATTTTAAATTATACAAATATTATCACGCTGTTTACGGTAAATTATACCAATATTTCCACGCTGTTTATAGTAAACTATACAAATATTACCTCGCTCTTTACAGTAAATTATACAAATATTACCACGCTGTTTAACGTAAATTATACAATTATAACCACGCTGTTTATAGTAATTTATACAAAAATTACCACGCTGTTTATAGTAAATCATACAAATATTACCACGCTGTTTATGGTAAATTATACAAATATTACCACGTTGTTTATAGCAAATTATACAAATATTACCACGTTGTTTTATAGTGAATTATAAAAATATTTCCACGCTGTTTATCGAAAATTATACAAATATTACCACGCTGTTTATAGTAAATTATACAAATAGTACCACGTTGTTTATAGCAAATTATACAAATATTACCACGTTGTTTACAATAAATTATACAAATATTACCCCGCTGTTTATAGTAAATTATACAAATATTACCCCGCTGTTTATAGTAAATTAGACAAATATTTCCTCGCTGTTTACAGTAAATTATACAAATATTACCACGTTGTTTATAGTAAATTATACCAATATAATCACGTTGTTTATAGTAAATTATACAAATATTACCACGTTGTTTATAGTAAATTATACAAACATAACCACGTTGTTTATAGTAAATTATACAAATATTACCTCGCTCTTTATAGTAAATTTTACAAATATAACCCCGCTGTTTATAGTAAATTATACAAATATAACAACACTGTTTATAGTAAATTATACAAATATTACCTCGCTCTTTATAGTAAATTATACAAATATTACCTCGTTCTTTATAGTAAATTATACAAATGTTACCCCGCTGTTTATAATAAATTATACAAGTATTACCACACTGTTTACAATAAATTATACAAATATTACCACGTTGTTTATAGTAAATTATACAAATAGTACCACGTTGTTTATAGTGAATTATAAAAATATTTCCACGCTGTTTATCGAAAATTATACAAATATTACCACGCAGTTTATAGTAAATTATACAAATAATACCACGTTGTTTATAGTAAATTATACAAATAGTACCACGTTGGTTATAGTGAATTATAAAAATATTTCCACGCTGTTTATCGAAAATTATACAAATATTACCACGCTGTTTACAGTAAATTATACAAATATAACCACATTGTTTATAGTAAATTATACAAATATTACCACGCTGTTTATAGTAAATTATACAAATATTACCACGTTGTTTATAGTAAATTATACAAATATTACCACGCTATTTACAGTAAATTATACAAATATAACCACGCTCTTTATAGTAAATTATACACATATTACCACGTTGTTTATAGTAAATTATCCAAATATTACCACGTTGTTTATAGTAAATTATACAAATATTACCCCGCTTTTTACGGTAAATTATACAAATATAACCACGTTGTTTACAATAACTCATACAAATATTTCCCCGCTGTTTATAGTAAATTATACAAATATTACCACGTTGTTTATAATAAATAATACAAATATTACCACGTTGTTTACAGTAAATTATAAAAATATTACCACGTTGTTTGCAGTAAATTATACAAATATTAACAAGCTGTTTATAGTAAATTATATAAAAATTACCACGCTCTTTATTGTAAATTATACAAATATAACCACGCTGTTTATAGTAAATTATACAAATATTACCACGCTTTTTACGGTAAATTATACAAATATAACCACGTTGTTTACAATAAATTATACAAATATTACCCCGCTGTTTATAGTAAATTATACAAATATTACCTCGCTCTTTATAGTAAATTCTACAAATATTACCACGCTGTTAACAGTAAATTATACAAATATAACCACGCTGTTTACATTAAATTATACAAATATAACCACGTTGTTTATAGTAAATTATACAAATATTACACCGCTGTTTATAGTAAATTATACAAATATTACCACACTGTTTATAGTAAATTATGCAAATATTACCACGTTGTTTTAGTAAATTATACAAATATTACCACGCTATTTATAGTAAATTATACAAATATAACCAAAACTATACAAATATTTCCACGCTGTTTATAGTAAATTATACAAATATAACCACGCTGTTTATAGTAATTTATACAAAAATTACCACGCTGTTTATAGTAAATTATACAAATATAACCACGCTCTTTTTAGTAAATTATACAAATATTACCACGTTGTTTATAGTAAATTATACAAATATTACCTCGCTCTTTATAGTAAATTATACAAATATAACCACGCTGTTTATAGTAATTTATACAAAAATTACCACGCTGTTTATAGTAAATTATACAAATATTACCACACTGTTTATAGTAAATTATGCAAATATTACCACGTTGTTTTAGTAAATTATACAAATATTACCACGCTATTTATAGTAAATTATACAAATATAACCACGCTCTTTATAGTAAATTATACAAATATTACCACGCGTTTTACGGTAAATTATACAAATATAACCACGTTGTTTACAATAACTCATACAAATATTTCCCCGCTGTTTATAGTAAATTATACAAATATTACCCCGCTTTTTACGGTAAATTATACAAATATAACCACGTTGTTTACAATAAATTATACAAATATTACCCCGCTGTTTATAGTAAATTATACAAATATTACCCAGCTGTTTATAGTAAATTATACAAATATAACCACGCTCTTTATAGTAAATTATACAAATATTACAACGCTGTTAACAGTAAATTATACAAATATTTCCACGCTCTTTATAGTAAATTATACAAATATTACCACGCGTTTTACGGTAAATTATACAAATATAACCACGTTGTTTACAATAAATTATACAAATATTACCCCGCTGTTTATAGTAAATTATACAAATATTACCTCGCTCTTTATAGTAAATTATACAAATATAACCACGCTCTTTATAGTAAATTATACAAATATTACATCGCTATTTATAGTAAATTATACAAATATTACCACGCGTTTTACGGTAAATTATACAAATATAACCACGTTGTTTACAATAAATTATACAAATATTACCCCGCTGTTTATAGTAAATTATACAAATATTACCCAGCTGTTTATAGTAAATTATACAAAGATAACCACGCTCTTTATAGTAAATTATACAAATATTACAACGCTGTTAACAGTAAATTATACAAATATTTCCACGCTCTTTATAGTAAATTATGCAAATATTACATCGCTCTTTATAGTAAATTATACAAATATTACCACGCTTCTTACGGTAAATTATACAAATATAACCACGTTGTTTACAATAAATTATACAAATATTACCACGTTGTTTATAGTAAATTATACAAATATTACCTCGCTCTTTATAGTAAATTATACAAATATTACCACGCTGTTAACAGTAAATTATACAAATATTTCCACGCTCTTTATAGTAAATTATACAAATATTACATCGCTCTTTATAGTAAATTATACAAATATTACCACGCTGTTTACAGTAAATTATACAAATATTACCTCGCTCTTTATAGTAAATTATACAAATATTACCACGCTGTTAACAGTAAATTATACAAATATTACGACGTTGTTTATAGTAAATTATACAAATATTTCCACGTTGTTTACAGTAAATTATAAATATATTACCCAGCTGTTAACAGTAAATTATAAAATATAACCACATTGTTTATAGTAAATTATACAAATATTACCACGCTGTTAACAGTAAATTATACAAATATTACCACGCTGTTTATAGTAAATTATAAAAATATTACCCAGCTGTTTATAGAAAATTATACAAATATAACCACGCTGTTTATAGTAAATTATAAAAATATTACCCAGCCGTTTATAGTAAATTATACAAATATTACCACGCTGTTTACACCAAATTATAAAAATATTACCCAGCTGTTAACAGTAAATTATACAAATATAACCACGTTGTTTATAGTAAATTATAAAAATATTACCACGCTGTTTATAGTAAATTATACAAATATTACCACGCTGTTAACAGTAAATTATACAAATATTAACAAGCTGTTTATAGTAACTTATACAAATATAACCACGCTGTTTATAGTAAGTTATACAAATATAACCACGCTGTTTATAGTAAATTATGCAAATATAACCCCGCTGTTTATAGTAAATTATACAAATATTTCCACGCTGTTTATAGTAAATTATACAAATATAACCACGCTGTTTATAGTAAATTATACAAATATAAACACGCTGTTTATAGTAAATTATGCAAATATAACCACGCTGTTTATAGTAAATTATACAAATATAACCAAGCTGTTTATAGTAAATTATACAAATATAACCACGCTGTTTATAGGAAATTATACAAATATTACCCAGCTGTTAACAGTAAATTTTACAAATATTACCACGTTGTTTATAGTAAATTATAAAAATGTTACCCAGCTGTTTATAGTAAATTATAAAAATATTACCTCGCTCTTTATAGTAAATTATACAAATATTACCACGCTGTTTATAGTAAATTATACAAATATTACCCAGCTGTTTACAATAAATTATACAAATATTACCACGCTGTTAAAAGTAAATTATACAAATATTAGCACGTTGTTTATAGGAAATTATACAAATATTACCACGCTGTTTATAGTAAATTATACAAATATTTCCACGGTGTTTATAGTAAATTATACAAATATAACCACGCTGTTTATAGTAAATTATATAAATATAACCAAGCTGTTTATAGTAAAATATACAAATATTACCCAGCTGTTTACAGTAAATTATACAAATATTAACAAGCTGTTTATAGTAAATTATACAAATATAACCACGCTGTTTATAGTAAAGTATACAAATGTTGCCACGCCGTTAACAGTAAATTATACAAATATTAGCACGCTGTTTATAGTAAATTATACAAATATAACCAAGCTGTTTATAGTAAATTATACAAATGTTACCACGCCGTTAACAGTAAATTATACAAATATTAGCACGTTGTTTATAGTAAATTATACAAATATTACCACGCTATTTATAGTAAATTATACAAATATAACCAAAACTATACAAATATTTCCACGCTGTTTATAGTAAATTATACAAATATTACCACGTTGTTTATAGTAAATTATACAAATATAACCAAGCTGTTTATAGTAAATTATACAAATGTTACCACGCCGTTAACAGTAAATTATACAAATATTAGCACGCTGTTTATAGTAAATTATACAAATATAACCAAAACTATACAAATATTTCCACGTTGTTTATAGTAAATTATACAAATATAACCACGCTGTTTATAGTAAATTATACAAATATTACCCAGCTGTTTATAGTATATTATACAAATATTACCACGCCGTTAACAGTAAATTATACAAATATAACCTCGCTGTTTACAGTAAATTATACAAATATTACCCAGCTGTTAACAGTAAATTTTACAAATATTACCACGTTGTTTATAGTAAATTATAAAAATGTTACCCAGCTGTTTATAGTAAATTATACAAATATTACCACGCTGTTAACAGTAAATTATACAAATATAACCACGCTGTTTACAGTAAATTATACAAATATTACCCAGCTGTTAACAGTAAATTTTACAAATATTACCACGCTGTTTATAGTAAATTATAAAAATGTTACCCAGCTGTTTATAGTAAATTATACAAATATTACCACGCTGTTTACAGTAAATTATACAAATATTACCACGCTGTTAACAGTAAATTATACAAATATTACCCAGCTGTTAACAGTAAATTTTACAAATATTACCACGTTGTTTATAGTAAATTTTAAAAATATTACCCAGCTGTTTATAGTAAATTATACAAATATTACCACGCTGTTAACAGTAAATTATACAAATATAACCACGCTGTTTACAGTAAATTATACAAATATTACCCAGCTGTTAACAGTAAATTTTACAAATATTACCACGTTGTTTATAGTAAATTATAAAAATATTACCCAGCTGTTTATAGTAAATTATACAAATATTACCACGCTGTTAACAGTAAATTATACAAATATAACCACGCTGTTTACAGTAAATTATACAAATATTACCACGCTGTTAACAGTAAATTATACAAATATTACCCAGCTGTTAACAGTAAATTTTACAAATATTACCACGTTGTTTATAGTAAATTTTAAAAATATTACCCAGCTGTTTATAGTAAATTATACAAATATTACCACGCTGTTAACAGTAAATTATACAAATATTACCACGCCGTTAACAGTAAATTATACAAATATTACCACGTTGTTTATAGTAAATAAAACAAATATTACCACGTTGTTTATAGAAAATTATACAAATTTTACCACCCTATTTATAGTAAATTATACAAATATAACCAAAACTATACAAATATTTCCACGCTGTTTATAGTAAATTATACAAATATTACCACGATGTTTGTAGTAAATTATACAAATTTTACCACGCTATTTATAGTAAATTATACAAATATAACCAAAACTATACAAATATTTCCACGCTGTTTATAACCCCTGGATATCGAGGATGTCGGTTATGGAAATATAACCCCTCTCTCAATAGTCTAGTCTAGCCTTGCTGTAAATAGGGAAACATAGGCATAGCTTAGGTTTAATGTTCTAATGTCCCTGAATATTAACGGTTGTATCTTCAGTAGCTCTTTGTCTGGCTTGTAACTATCACCACCTGCAAGTTGCTATCAAATATACATTCGCACCTAATCAAGGCCATACTAGATCAATCCTCCATGACACTTTATTTGTTATTAATTGGGGTTTTTTATTAGATATTTTCGTCTTTAATTGCTGTATTTTTCATTAAGAAAAAAATGATGATGTTGATTACTCTTTAGAAAATTGGAGTAGGAAATTGCAGTTTAACTAGCATCTTATTTGTTAAAAACAAAATGACAACAATACGAAAGTTAATTGTTGGCACATTTGAATTGGGAAAAACCGCGAATAAACCACAACTGAAGTTATTGTGCTTACATTAATTTCATTCTGAGAGTAAAATATTCATAATATTTCCTTTGCATAGAATAGCCTGTGTTTCGACATTTCGTAATAATTGTAATCGAAGGAGATTGGGAAATTAAATGATCGCCAGATAAAGTTCTTGAATGATTTTCCACTAGCTTGTAGATTGCTACAGCGACTTTGACTGTGTCGGTATTATCGTAGTCCTTTGATCAGTGTGCGATTGCCGCGATTGGTATTCTCTGCTGCATACTATTAGATACATAGGCATAGCGTTGCATTACAACAGTAACCTTGTCACATGTCCTCGCTAGGTGTCCTCGTGTTTGATATGCTAGAGAACGTAATACATAGAGTACGGTCTGCATTTACGATGTACAGGTTTATGTAATGTTCGGAATAACTGCAGATTGTTATTTTGTGTTCAATATCATTGAGCATAATATTGGGAAACAAGACTGATCATTTACTCACTTTCAGTTGTAACTGTAGTTTCAGGTGAGTTTTCTGAATGTCCGTGCTCGTGCCCGTGCGTACGACTATGATGACGTAAATGGTCGCAACTGTGTCCATCTATTTGTGCAATGAGCAGTGGACATAACTCTTTGAATTGGGTTTTCGACAGCCCCTTGTCAGTAAACCTTAGAAGGCGTAGTATATCCAGTGGTCTCAAACACTGCATGACATAAACATAATAACATCGTTTTATATTATACATCCATTGGCATGCAGTAGGGTTGAAACGAAAATGGATCACCTAGAGAGAGTACATACACTACTCGTCTTGTGACAAACACAACAAAACACGAAAACAAAGAGCAAATTAGTTAAACACCCGTCCTCATCCGAAAGATAAGTGTTATGCATGTTTTAATAATAATAAAAGATTTAGATTAAGGTCTCCATGGCTGTGAGGATATTTTCTTTCGAAATGTCAAAACATGATTAGCAACTGAACGAGAAGGGCATTACGTAAAACTTCTTGACAATTGCGCCATATTAATGCAATGACCGTGTTGACCCTCTATGACTGGTGTAATGTCGATCTCCATGACAACGTCTACGTCACTTTGGGGAGTGAACAAAGACATCACGTTAGTAAGACTGCATCCTGGACATCGACATTATAGAGAAATATTGACTGCATCCTGGACATGGACATTAAAGAGAGGTATTGACTGCATCCAGGACATGTACATTATAATAGTGTAACCGGATACAATGTTACGATCGCGTCTTCTATCTGTATTACGGTCTTTACCAGATAATTCTACTAAAGCTATTCCTGGTGATGATTCAAGCTTGAAGACTTTATAAAATCATTGAGGATGTTTCACAGTTTCTAGACTCTATAAGCCTGTTCGAACTGATATTCACGACTCTCCGGTAACGAATGATTTGATGAAAAGGGTTAGGGTTAGGATGGGTTAGGGTTAAGACCTTTCCATAGATATGAAGAGTATTTGATTCTACCATTTCTGGATCTTGAGAAGCAGATTGTTGAAATTTTAGTCAATTTGACCCTTTTTAGCCAAACCCATCAGCCCCTGGGATTCTGTCAGGGCTGATTTGTGCATATCATCAAACTGATATCCAAAACTGATAATGCTAACCTAGTTTGAACTAATTCCAATGGAAATTTAACAAATGCTGGTCCAAAATGTGATATCCCTATATAAACTATAGTAAAGTTTATCCTCTCTCGAGGGATAAACGTGAGACCCAAGGGTCATGAAATTCACTATTTTGGTAAAGCACCTTAAGACCCTTCCACCTATGAAGAGTATTAGATTCTTCCATAACTGGGTCTTGAGAAGAAGATTTTTGAAATTTTAATCAATTTGACCCTTTTTAGCCAAACCCATCAGCCCCTGGGAGTCTGTCAGGGCTGATTTGTGCATATCATCAAACTGCTATCCAAAACTGATAATGCTAACCTAGTTTGAACTAATTCCAATGGTAATTAAACAAATGCTGGTCCAAAATGTGATATCCCTATATAAACTATAGAAAAGTTTACCCCCTCCCCAGGGGTAAACGTGAGACCCCAGGGTCATGACATTCACTATTTTGGTAAAGCACCTGAAGACCCTCCATCGATGAAGAGTATTTGATTCTACCATATCTGGGTCTTGAGAAGAAGATTGTTGAAATTTTAGTCAATTTGACCCTTTTTGGCCCACCCATCAGCCCCTGGGGGTCATTCAGTGCTGATTTGTGCATGTCATCAAACTGCTATCCAATACTGATAATGCTAACCAAGTTTGAATTAATTCAAATGGTAATTAAACAAATGCTGGTCCAAAAAGTGATTTCCCTATATAAACCTAAGTAAAGTTTACCCCCTCCCTAGGGATAAACGTGATACCCCAGGGTCATGAAATTCACTATTTTGGTAAAGCACCTTAAGACCCTTCCATCTATGAAGAGTATTTGATTCAACCATATCTGGATCTTGAGAAGAAGATTTTTATGTCAATTTGACCCTTTCTTGTCCCGCCCCTCAGGCCCCTGGAGGCTGGGGATCATATAATTCACCATTTTGGTTGACCTTTGGCCATGAAAGGTGTCTGCAAAGTTTCATTGAAATTGGTTCAGGGGTTTTGGAGAAAAAATCGAATATGTAAATTGTTTACGGAGACACGACGCACGACGCACAACGCCGTACAAAAGGCGATCGCAATAGGTCACTTGAGACTTTGTCTCAGGTGACCTAAAAATACTAAACGCTTTTACTAGATTGCACTCATTTGTTTATCTATTTTCACATGACTTTGCTGTGTGGAATGATACTGGTACTACGTGCTGTCCACCAGCATTATTTGCCTGTTTTTGTAAAAACAAAACGACATGCAATTATCAATATATATATAGATATATTATAAAAAGATAAATGCTCAACAACGAGTGGTCTGAGGAATCTCCTAGAAGAGATGAAAGTACTAAAGACTCGTTGTTGAGAATTTTTCTTTTTATAATATTTCTTCGTCCGTAAGGATCATTTTTATGATTTCTGATATATACATATACATATATATATGTCTCATTAGTTATAACGACAGTATGATCCAATATTGGCACTAATATTTCTCCTCTGTCTCTACTTCTGACAAAACTGACCTTGAGATTCCTCCTAATTGTCCTATCTCACAATAACAATTATCTTCCATTATTATCACTGAACAGGATGTTCATGACCAGCTCAAACTTATTAATGTGAAAAAAAACTGCTGGTCCAGATGTACTTCCCCCTTATTCTATTAAAGGTATTGCTGACTCTCTTGTAAAGCCCTTGCTGTTAATGTTTAACAAATCCATATCCACTGGTTGCATACCTAATATTTGGCAGTGTGCTAATGTTACCCCAATATAAAAGGGCAAGGGAGGAGGAGGTGGACCCAGTGACTATAGACCAATCACTGTCACATCATTATTAAGTAATCTTCTTGAAAAAATAGTTTCTAAACATCGCTTTAATTTTCTATCTGAGAATAATGTTATCTCAAAAAATCAGTCTGGCTTCCTTCCCAGTTAACCAATAAATATATTTATATGATGAAGCTTCAAAAAAAACTTGATCAAGGAGAAGAGGCAAGGATAGTATTTTGTGACATCAGCAAAGCTTTTGACAGGGTTTGGCACAGTGGATTGATTTACAAATTGAAGAAATATGGAACTTGTGACGACGTTTTGAACTTGATTCATTGCTATCTTACTGATAGACAACAAAGGGTATTAATAGATGGCTACAAGTCAAATTTGTAAACATTAAAAACTGGTGTACCCCAAGGCTCGGTTCTCGGGCCTTATTTATTTTTAATATTTATTAATGACCTAGAAGATGAACTCCACTCCCATGTAAAACTCTTTGCTGATGACACTTCTCTTTACGTTTTGACAGATAGTGATGGCAGACATGCTGCAGATATTCTTAAGGAGGATTTAAGGAGAATATCGCTCTGGACTGATAAATGGGGAATATCATTTAATCCAAATAAAACTGAATCATTACTAATGTCGAATAAAAATAATTCTGAGACATCTCATCCAGATTTGATATTCTCAAATAGTGTCGTTATAAATGTCAAAAATCATAAACATCTTGGTTTGCTTTATAAAAGTCATGGATCATGGTCTGATCAAGTTAAATATATATATGGAAAAAGCTGTACAAAACTACAAATAATGCGAATGCTCAAACACAAGCTAGATAGAAAATCTCTTGAAATAATTTATAAATCTTTTATAAGACCAACACTTGAATATGCTAGGGCTGTGTGGAATAATTGCACCCAGGGTGAAAGTGACTTATTTGAATCAGTCCAATTAGAATGTCTCAGAATTATATCAGGTTTGAGAAGAGGTACAAGACATAACTTGATATATAAGGAAGTTGGTGTAGATAAACTAAAAATAAGACGTGATAATTACCAATGTATGTTATTTTTCAAGATACTGCAGCACGACTGTTTTGACCATCTTTATGATCGAATTTTACCATATTTTAATAATGATATTAATCCTCGCCTTAGACATCATAGAAACTTTATTGTTACCCTGTGCAGAACCAACTTGAATAAAAGCAGTGTTTTTTTTCCTAGAATAATGTCTCTATGGAATAGGCCAGACTGTATTTTTCCAAAACTCACTTCATTGAGCAAGTTAAAACTGGAATTACTTAAGGAAAGTACACACGTTTTGCAACCATCTAACTGTACATATATTTTTAAATACGGTGGCTACAGGAAGTTGAATATAACATTATGTCAACTACGGAATAAAGTCAGTCAATTAAAATCAGATTTATATAATGATCATCTTACAGATAACCCTAAGTGTGACTGTGGTTATATTATTGAAGATGCAAATAACTTCTTCCTCAATTGCCCCAAATATATAGATGAAAGACAAGTTTTATTCTATGCGTAATCTAGTTATAACCAAATTGATAATATCATCTTAAAAACTGTTACTTTCACTAAGGGTGATATGAACCATAGCAGTGAATCAAATAAATTTATTCTCTCATGTGTTCTGGAGTTTTATTGAAAAATCTGGAAGATTTTAACCTAAACTATACTAAAAATTATCTTACAATGTGTTTGTATTTGCTATTTTATAACAATAACTCTGGTGTAATTGGGAAGGATGGCACTGTGTATAGTGACAGTGTCTTTGAAGTGCCTCCAACCAAACACTAGGCTATAATGCTAATTGAAGTAAATAGACTATAGTAATTGAAATGTTAAAATCTATGATATTTTAGTTCTGTGAACATGTATTAAATGGTTCTAGTATTCTCCTATTAATTTGAACATATACTACATCTTCTATATAATGCTCTCTCTATATATATATGTATATATGAATGTATGAAATGTGTGTATTTTCTCTGGAAAGGGCTTTTATAGGCAATGCCTGTGCCTAATCCAATTGTGTTTTTAATACAATAAAATTGATTTGAAATGAAATGAAATATTGGCACTAGATCCGAACAAACAAATGTTGGTTGGATGCGTATTACTTAAATAGATCTATGGGCAAAGTAATAGCGACAGTACAGACAAAGAAATGTGTCAAACTTTCAGGCCAATCTGCCCCTTTATCAGACAGGAACATGGAAATTTACATATCACAACGTAAAACACAGGCAATCATCAGGAAACAATAATACAATACCAAATACATAGAAAAATACATGCTGTTGCCATTGCATATATCCCCTCGGTTCGCCTGTAAACCTAATTATAGTAAATATGTCCTCGTGAATACGTGAGGTTAAGGATATACACCTCGGAGAAGTCAAAAAATTCGTGTATTAAACTTTTTTTCTTATATGGATTTTTGGAAAAAGGAGTTAATAGCATAGTAAAAAATGCAACAATCTTTTGGGTTTTGACCATTTGCAGAACAAATTCATACAATTTCTTCCAAGCGTGTTATCACATATGTATGAATGTTTGTAGAATTGATGAAAATATCATTTTATATTAAATTATGGAAGTACAATTTCTTTATCTTATTCTTTTAAATCAGAAAGTCGATTTTAGTTACCCCCAACCCCCTATTTTTGAATGAAAAAATACTCGTTTTTTACCATTTTTTGCAGATTAAACGCTTGACATAAAAAGTTCTGCTATTAAACTTGTTTTTAATATTTAATGAATTAAAAGAAATTGTGTTTCTCTTTCTAAAACATCAACAAAAATTGGGGGTCCGTGTGCTTTTTTGTCCCATTATCATTTGTGTTAGTTTTTACCTTTTTCGGGGTCAAAAATCAAAAGTGTTTCAGTTACGCTAAATATGTTAAAAAAAATATCAATAATGTATATTTTCCAGTTTATTGCATATTATTTTTATCATATTAAACATTATAAAATTGTACAGCAAAATTGAACCTGCGACAATTAAAAATTGCGACACAATGACAATTTAAGTGATCAATCTAGTGGCAAAAAGGGTGAATTTTAAATAAACATTTTCAAAATGGCCGCCGAATTGTATTTTTTTTAAATTCTTGTAAATAAAGTTCTACGAACAACAGGCATCTAGTTTTTGACATATTTTTCAGATGCGTGTTTGCTAACAAACTTGATAATAATTTGTTAAATATTACAAAAACTCGTTACACCAGATCAAAACGAGACTTGAACGTGATTGAAACCTAAGAAGAGAACATCCTTAAGTGAATTTATTCTACAAAAAAAAAAAAAAAAATCATGAATGGTCATTATTGTCACATTGACTTCTACACTCCCTTTTGAATAGGATACGGACTGTTGTAAGAACATGAACACTCAGTAACAAAAGACTTCCTCATTAGCATGCTTAGCAGTGGTCGTGCATCAGTAGGGCAGTACATTTGAAGGAGATTACGTATAATGTATATGAACGGCACGCATTTAACCTAGATTGTAGATAGCATGTTCTTTGAGAACGGCATTTCAATAAAGTAACTAAAGCATTATAACATCCATATCATGTTTGGTATTCGGGTATATACGTAGAAGCGCATGAGCCCTCGACTGATATTACCGATGTTTATATCTTTACAACGTAATTTATAACGTTAATATGGCAAGGTGACATTTGACAGCATCCACTGCTGCACCTGTCGTGACGTAAACTACGGCTACTGACAAATACAGGTGCAGGCCCTCAATCATCTAGGATTTAAAGAACATGTCTTGAATAATAAAAATGCTCTAAAATATCAAAGACAAAAAATAGGTTATTTCCATGACAACCGTGGAATACCATTAACATTTATTCAGGTAAATCTGGCTGAACAAGGAATGAAGCTGTTAATCAGATATCTGATATTAAGAAATACGTGTGTGTAATACCAAAAACAGACTCAGAAATACGTGTATAAAATACCTAAAACAGAAATACGTGTATATAATACCTAAAACAGAAATATGTGGATATAATACCTAAAACTGACTCTAGAGAAGCTCATTCAGGGACAGTTAGCTATCGTGGTGTTTACGTCGTCCCGTATTTTCAAAGAACATGATAGAAAGGTCCATATGTAGATTAAAGGAACTGACGAAGAATCATGTAAGAAAAGTATCCGCTTCAAATTCTTCCCGTTTTTCCATATGTCTTCGACTACATCAGTGAAATAATGAAAACAAGTTGTTAATGATTGACATGTCGCGCTGATGGTACATGTAACATGGGCTCTAGTGTGACAGGTACGAACCATAACGTCACACAAACAAACCAACGTTACTTAAATCAACCGTAACTATATATAGTGTGACTGGTACGAACCATTGGGGAAATGTCACAAAAACAAACAAACGTTACTTAAATCACTCGTAACTAGTGTGACTGGTACGAACCATAGGGGAAACGTCACACAAACAAACAAACGTTACTTAAATCACTCGTAAGTAGTGTGACTGGTACGAACCATAGGGGAAACGTCACACAAATAAACCAACGTTACTTAAAGCACCCGTAACTAGTGTGACTGGTACGAACCATTGGGGAAACGTCACACAAACAAACCAACGTTACTTAAATCACCCGTAACTAGTGTGACTGACATTATATGAAAAACAAAGAAAGTGGAGTGTTCCTAGGTCATGTAACATGAATAGCTGCAACAAATGCTTCATTTTAACCGAACAACTTTAATTAAACGGGTTTTACGATGGCTATTCTGTAGTGTTTTCTGTATCGGTATTTTCGACTATTTAGCAGTCTACCTTCACCGAAGAACGACCGACTAAAAGCAAGTTTTAAATCAACTGTGAAGGTTAATATGAATTGTAAATAAAAGAACGTAATTGATGCAATAGTTTGTTCTTAATTTGGTGATTTTTACTTCGGTCAAACTGGCAATGAACTCACGCATAACTGTACATAGACAACAAACTAGAACTGAATCTTTAAGAAATCTACATGTTACAAACATTCATGAAAGTGTCAGAGATAGATTCAGTATATTACCTTTATATCAAATACATTCATCCGACACTATTCTAAGAGAAAAGAAAGAAGACCAATTGTTTAAAATATTAAAACCAAGTCTCATCAGGCCACAGTATAATTTTGCGCTAGTTTTTTCCACCAATCTTGTGTACTTCTTGACATCAAGTTACTACTGCAGTGTGCTATGACATGTAATTGTGACGTCAGGATGTTGTCCTTTTGAAAGAAAGAAGCTTGTTTAGACGTCGTTAGATCTTATTTTTTCTATATTTACTTACTTCACGTGGACATCTAATCCTTTTTTTTATTATAAATATATATATAAATATAAAGGATCTCTGGTGTACGTTATACTTATATGTATTCTTTCCAGTCCCTGATTAGCAAAATAGATCTAGTCACACTTAATATGTCTACAACAGTACATTCGTGAGTCTGTAAATTACACAATAGTTTAGATATTAATTGAATACAAGTACAGAGTGCAAACACACTCGGCTTACCTTTAGGAATAACTCTTCTGGCAAAGTTCGAACCTGTTGTTCGCCTAAATCTCTTCTGCTGCGTTCACTACCAGTGTCGTCAGGCTTTCGTGAGAAATCCTCGGTAACATGACGCAAAATATCGTGTGCTGGTGGATCGTGATTATCTGTGGGATCATGATTATCTGGGTGATCGTGATTATCTGGGTGATCGTGATTATCTGGGTGATCGTGATTATCTGGGTGATCGTGATTATCTGGGTGATCGTGATTATCTGTGTGATCGTGATTATCTGGGTGATCGTGATCGTCTGTTTGATCATAATCGAGTGTGTGATCGTGATCGGATGTGTAGTCATGATCGGATATTTGATTATGAACGTCTGTATGTTTATGAACGTCTGTGTGGTAGGGGTCATTTTTGGGATCGTGACCGGCTCTGTGTTTATGCTCGTTTGTCTGATCTCGATCGTCTGTCTTATCATGCTTGTCGATCGGTTCAGTTTGCAAAGGATGCATGTGGTTCTTGTGGAACTCCTTGAACTTTGCCGATTCGTTATTGACGTGAGTGTTTAAATGGTGGCCAATATGAATTACACCAAGACTCAAACTTTCCAATAAATGTTCGTAGCCCTCGAATGATAGAACGGTGTCTGTGGAATATTTCTCAAATATGTAATCTATCACCGTTTCAACAGTTACATTTCTGTCACTTCCAAACTTAGGAACTTCCAGTGTTGGTACATGTGCAGAGGAGGCTGTGATACAAGGTAACATCACTAGCAGAATAACAACGAGCATATCCAGGTGTTGCGCCATTCTCCGTCAATCCTAGAAAAGGAAAAGGTGTTTCCTCGTTAGTTTGTGCAAGACAACATAAGTGAAACAAGTAAAATCATTTTGTGTTTAAATAGGAAAACCTGAATCAGTGTGTTTTCAAATCATTTTTTCTGCACGCTGAAACTTACAGAATATAAAAAAACGGCTACTAAATAGATAGGTAAATGGGCGATGACTGCAATATTTTATATTGTGAAGAGAGAGAGTACAAAACTGTATTAGATTGTTGCGTAATGTCTGTAGGTAACATGTAATGTCTGTAGGTAACAGGTAAGGTATGTAGGTAACAGGTAATGTTTGTACGCAACAGGTAATGTCTGTAGGTAACAGGTAATGTCTGTTGGTAACAGGTAAGGTCTGTAGGTAACAGGTAAGGTATGTAGGTAACAGGTAAGGTCTGTAGGTAACAAGGAAGGTATGTAGGTAACAGGTAATGTCTGTAGGTAACAGGTAACGTCTGTAGGTAACATGTAACGTCTGTAGGTAACAGGTCATGTATGTAGATAACAGGTAAGGTATGTAGGTAACAGGTAAGGTCTGTAGGTAACAAGGAAGGTATGTAGGTAACAGGTAATGTCTGCAGGTAACAGGTAATGTCTGTAGGCAACAGGTAATGTCTGTTGGTAACAGGTAAGGTATGTAGGTAACAGGTAAGGTCTGTGGGTAACAAGGAAGGTATGTAGGTAACAGGTAATGTCTGTAGGGAACAGGTAATGTCTGTAGGCAACAGGTAATGTCTGTTGGTAACAGGTAAGGTATGTAGGTAACAGGTAAGGTCTGTGGGTAACAAGGAAGGTATGTAGGTAACAGGTAATGTCTGCAGGTAACAGGTAATGTCTGTAGGCAACAGGTAATGTCTGTAGGTAACAGGTCGTCTGTAAGTAACAGGTAATGTCTGTAGGTAACAGCTAAGGTCTGTAGGAAACAGGTAAAGTCTGTAGGTAACAGGTAATGTCTGTAGGTAACAGGGAATGTCTGTAGGCAACAGGTAATGTCTGTAGGTAACAGGTAATGTATGTAGGTAACAGGTCATGTATGTAGGGAACAGGTAAGGTATGTAGGTAACAGGTAAGGTATGTAGGCAACAGGTAAGATATGTAGATAACAGGTAATGTATGTAGGTAACAGGCAAAGTATGTAGGTAACAGGTAAGGTATGTAGGTAACAGGAAAAGTCTGTAGGTAACAAGGAAGGTATGTAGGTAACAGGGAATGTCTGTAGGTAACAGGTAATGTCTGTAGGCAACAGGTATTGTCTGTAGGTAACAGGTAAGGTATGTAGGTAACAGGTAATGTTTGTACGCAACAGGTAATGTCTGTAGGTAACGGGTAATGTCTGTTGGTAACAGGTAAGGTCTGTAGGTAACAGGTAATGTATGTAGGTAACAGGTAATGTCTGTAGGTAACAAGGAAGGTATGTAGGTAACAGGTAATGTCTGTAGGTAACAGGTAATGTCTGTAGGTAACAGGTAATGTCTGTAGGTAACAGCTAATGTCTGTAGGTAACAGGTAACGTCTGTAGGTAACATGTAACGTCTGTAGGTAACAGGTCATGTATGTAGATAACAGGTAAGGTATGTAGGTAACAGGTAAGGTCTGTGGGTAACAAGGAAGGTATGTAGGTAACAGGTAATATCTGTAGGTAACAGGTAATGTCTGTAGGCAACAGGCAATGTCTGTAGGTAACAGGTAAGGTATGTAGGTAACAGGAAAAGTCTGTAGGTAACAAGGAAGGTATGTAGGTAACAGGTAATGTATGTAGGTAACAGGTAAGGTATGTAGGTAACAGGTAAGGTCTGTAGGTAACAAGGAAGGTATGTAGGTAACAGGTAATGTCTGTAGGTAACAGGTAATGTCTGTAGGCAACAGGTAATGTCTGTAGGTAACAGGTAAGGTATGTAGGTAACAGGTAAGGTCTGTAGGTAACAGGTAATGTATGTAGGTAACAGGTAATGTCTGTAGGTAACAGGTAAGGTCTGTAGGTAACAGGTAAGGTATGTAGGTAACAGGTAAGGTCTGTAGGTAACAGGTAATGTATGTAGGTAACAGGTAATGTCTGTAGGTAACAGGTAAGGTCTGTAGGTAACAGGTAAGGTATGTAGGTAACAGGTAAGGTCTGTAGGTAACAGGTAATGTATGTAGGTAACAGGTAATGTCTGTAGGTAACAGGTAAGGTCTGTAGGTAACAGGTAAGGTATGTAGGTAACAGGTAAGGTCTGTAGGTAACAGGTAATGTATGTAGGTAACAGGTAATGTCTGTAGGTAACAGGTAAGGTCTGTAGGTAACAGGTAAGGTATGTAGGTAACAGGTAAGGTCTGTAGGTAACAGGTAATGTATGTAGGTAACAGGTAATGTCTGTAGGTAACAGGTAAGGTCTGTAGGTAACAGGTAATGTATGTAGGTAACAGGTCATGTATGTAGGTAGCAGGTAAGGTCTGTAGGTAACAGGTAAGGTCTGTAGGTAGCAGGTAATGTATGTAGGTAACAGGTAAGGTCTGTCGGTAACAGGTAATGTCTGCAGGTAGCAGGTAAGGTCTGTAGGTAACAGGTAAGGTCTGTAGGTAACAGGTCATGTATGTAGGTAACAGGTAATGTTTGTCGGTAACAGGTAAGGTCTGTAGGTAACAGGTAATGTATGTAGGTAACAGGTAATGTCTGTAGGTAACAGGTAAGGTCTGTAGGTAACAGGTAAGGTATGTAGGTAACAGGTAAGGTATGTAGGTAACAGGTAAGGTCTGTAGATAACAGGTAAGGTCTGTAGATAACAGGTAAGGTCTGTAGGTAACATGTAATGTATGTAGGTAACAGGTAAGGTCTGTAGGTAACATGTAATGTATGTAGGTAACAGGTAAGGTCTGTAGATAACAGGTAATGTATGTAGATAACAGGTAATGTCTGTAGGTAACATGTAATGTATGTAGGTAACAGGTAAGGTCTGTAGGTAACAGGTAAGGTATGTAGGTAACAGGTAATGTCTGTAGGTAACAGGTAAGGTCTGTAGGTAACAGGTAAGGTCTGTAGGTAACAGGTAAGGTCTGTAGGTAACAGGTTATGTATGTAGGTAACAGGTAAGGTCTCTAGGTAACAGGTAAGGTCGCCTTTTGACGGACCAAGGGTATTGCATTGTTTGATCAGGGTTGTACGTTAGGTGATATAATGACGGACCACGGCATTGACTTATTTTATCACGGTTGTGATCAAACAATACTATACCCAGATCCGCCGTTATATGCATACGATCATATATGATACAAGTATACGAAACATGTACAATAGGGTTATACGGTTTAACGAATGTCGAATACCGATATACCCTGGTATTGAATAGATTGACCAGGGTTTAATGAACTAATTAAGATCATATAAAGACAGACTTTGAAAAAATGGTTGCACTATTCACTATGAGGTCGTATAATGTTAGACCTAAGTATTGCATAAAAATTGACCTGGGAAGTACTATCAAATAATGTCATAATGACAGACCTAGGAATTACATATATTGACCATTGAGGTACGTATCAAATTACGTCATAATGACCGACCTAGGAATTAAATATATTGACCATTGAGGTACGTATCAAATAATGTCATAATGACAGACCTAGGAATTACATATATTGACCATTGAGGTACGTATCAAATTACGTCATAATAACCGACCTAGGAATTGAATATATTGACCATTGAGGTACGTATCAAATTACGTCATAATAACCGACCTAGGAATTGAATATATTGACCATTGAGGTACGTATCAAATAATGTCATAATATCAGACCTAGGAATTGAATATATTGACCATTGAGGTACGTATCAAATTATGTCATAATGACAGACCTAGGAATTAAATATATTGATCATTGAGGTACGTATCAAATAATGTCATAATATCAGACCTAGGAATTGAATATATTGACCATTGAGGTACGTATCAAATAATGTCATAATGACAGACCTAGGAATAGAATATATTGAACATGGAATATAGGTATTAAATAATGTCATAACGACAGACCTAGGAATTAAATATATTGAACAAGGAAAATACGTATCAAATTATGTCATAATGACAGACCTAGGAATTTAATATATTAACCATTGAGGTACGTATCAAATAATGTCATAATGACAAACCTAGGAATTAAATATATTAAACAAGGGTATTTATTAGATTGACAGAGAGGTATGTTTGTACTGTTACAACGACAGACCTAGGTATTCATTAGATTGACCAGGGTGGTATGTATGTAATGTAAGAACGACAGACCTTGGTATTTATTAGATTGACCAGGGAGCTATGTATGTACTGTTACAACGACAGACCTAGGTATTTATTAGATTGACCAGGGAGCTATGTATGTACTGTTATAACGACAGCCCTAAGTATTTATTAGATTGACCAGGGAGGTATGTATGTACTGTTATAACGACAGCCCTAAGTATTTATTAGATTGACCAGGGAGGTATGTATGTACTGTAATATCGACAGACCTAGGTATTTATTAGATTGACCAGGGAGCTATGTATGTACTGTTATAACGACAGACCTAGGTATTTATTAGATTGACCGGGGTGGTATGCATGTATGTACTGATATAATCACAGACCTAGGTATTTATTAGATTGACCGGGGAGGTATGTATGTCCTGTTATAACGACAGACCCCTGTATTTATTAGATTGACCAGGGAGGTATGTATGCACTGTTACAACGACAGACCTAGGTATTCATTAGATTGACCAGGGTGGTATGTATGTACTGTTATAACGACAGCCCTAAGTATTTATTAGATTGACCAGGGAGGTATGTATGGACTGTTACAACGACAGACCTTGGTATTTATTAGATTGACCAGGGAGGTATGAATGTACTGTTACAACGACAGACCTAGGGATTCATTAGATTGACCAGGGTGGTATGTATGTACTGTTATAACGACAGACCTAGGTATTTATTAGATTGACCGGGGAGGTATGTATGTATGTACTGATATAATCACAGACCTAGGTATTTATTAGATTGACCGGGAGGTATTTATGTATTGTTATAACGACAGACCTAGGTATTTATTAGATTGACCAGGGAGGTATGTATGTACTGTTACAACGACAGACCTAGGTATTTATAAGATTGACCAGGGAGGTATGTATGGACTGTTACAACGACAGACCTTGGTATTTATTAGATTGACCAGGGAGGTATGTATGTACTGTTATAACGACAGACCTAGGTATTTATTAGATTGACCAGGGAGGTATGTATGTACTGGTATAACCACAGACCTAGGTATTTATTAGATTGACCGGAGAGGTATGTATGTACTGTTACAACGACAGACCTAGGTATTTATTAGATTGATCAGGGAGGTATGTATGTACTGTTACAAAGACAGACCTAGGAATTTATTAGATTGACCAGGGAGGTATGTATGTACTGTTATTACGACAGACCTAGGTATTTATTAGATTGACCGGGGAGGTATGTATGTACTGGTATAACCACAGACCTAGGTATTTATTAGATTGACCGGGGAGGTATGTATGTACTGTTATAACGACAGACCTAGGTTTTTATTAGATTGACCAGGGAGGTATGTATGTACTGTTACAACGACAGACCTAGGTATTTATTAGATTGACTGGGAGGTATGTATGTACTGTTATAACGACAGACCTAGGCATTTATTAGATTGACCGGGAGGTATGTATGTACTGTTACAACGACAGACCTAGGTTTTATTAGATTGACCAGGGAGGTATGTATTAAATAAGTAAATAATGGCATTACGACAGACTTAGGTATTTGATAAACTGAACAGGGATGTACGTTTTAAATAATTTCGTAACAACAGACCTTGGTACTGACTTGTTTGGTTATGATTTTATGTAACAGGTAAGGTCGTTAGTCTACAGATTTAGGTACTGACTTGTTTGGTTATGAGTTTATGTAACAGGTAAGGTCGTTAGTCTACAGATTTAGGTACTGACTTGTTTGGTTATGATTGTATGTAACAGGTAAGGTCGTTAGTCGACAGATTTAGGTACTAATTTGTTTGGTTATGATTGCATGTAACAGGTAAGGTCGTTAGTCGACAGATTTAGGTACTGACTTGGTTGGTTATGATTGTATGTAACAGGTAAGGTCGTTAGACGACAGATTTAGATACTGACTTGTTTGGTTATGATTTTATGTAACAGGTAAGGTCGTTAGTCGACAGATTTAGGTACTTACTTGTTTGATTATGATTTTATGTAACAGGTAAGGTCGTTAGCCGACAGATTTAGATACTGACTTGTTTGGTTATGATTTTATGTAACATGTAAGGTCGTTAGTCGACAGATTTAGGTACTGACTTGTTTGATTATGATTTTATGTAACAGGTAAGGTCGTTAGCCGACAGATTTAGGTACTGACTTGTTTGGTTATGATTTTTTGTAACATGTAAGGTCGTTAGTCGACAGATTTAGGTACTGACTTGTTTGGTTATGATTGTATGTAACAGGTAAGGTCGTTAGACGACAGATTTAGATACTGACTTGTTTGGTTATGATTTTATGTAACATGTAAGGTCGTTAGCTGACAGATTTAGGTACTGACTTGTTTGGTTATGATTGTATGTAACAGGTAAGGTCGTTAGTCGACAGATTTAGGTACTGACTTGTTTGGTTATGAATTTATGTAACAGGTAAGGTCGTTAGTCGACAGATTTAGGTACTGACTTGTTTGGTTATGATTTTATGTAACAGGTTAGGTCGTTAGTCGTCAGATTTAGGTACTGACTTGTTTGGTTAGGGTTGTACGTACAAGCCTGTTCTTATCCCGTTAAACCTATGTATTGATTTGTTTAGGCAGGCCTTAGCGTACTCCAAGCTAAGATCGCTGGACGATAGATGTAAATAATGACTTATATTATCACGAATTATGGAAATTGTCAGAAAGCATGAAAAACGGATCCTGCAAACTGTTGATTTAGTCAGTGTTGTAGGTAACAACTCTGGTTATATGACAACAAATCCTAGATATTGATTTATATTGAATGTTGTATATAACTAGTATGACGTCATTGGTGACTTTGTGTTGTCATCCTAGTAACTTATCTGCCTTAAAGATAGCTCACTTAAGGAGAAAACAAACATCAATAACATCTCTAGCAGTCTTCATTTGTGTTAAACAACTTAGTTTTAATTATCATAGTACAAAGAGCACAAGGCAAACAGCATAAATTTATGAAAGATGTTTAATTCATCCCCCTCAATGAATCACAAGCACATTATAAGTATACTAAGTAAAACCATTAAGGGTTTAATGTATAATGCTTACATTTATTTAATGTTCAACGTCCCACTAACCCACTACGCGAACAGCAATCCGGGGAGAGTAATATACAATACAGGGTCGTGGAAATGTAAATCATTTGACAATCAAGTTAAGAAAAGGACAAAAAATGGAAGAGGATAGCCGAAGACCTTTTTAGGGGCCGACTCAAATTCTACACAATGGTTTCATTAAATCCATCCCCGAGTCCAGGAAAGATAGTAACCCAATAGTAGGTCACCCACGTATAAATTGTACTGTGGTTCTCCTACTAAAGTGAGGATTTACAAAATAGAAATGTAAGTTCTGTGAAATGTTTATTTTACACACATCGCTGAACAGATAAACTTTAAAAAAAATAAAAGTTTAGTACTTACAGTGTACCTTATGTTTGAAGAAGATGCCAGGTGTGTTGATAATGTGTCTACTTTCAACACTGTCTCCCGCAGACTGTGGGTGATCTCCTTAGCTGGCTTTCCCATTCGCCCAGTAGGTATCCAACCGTAAAAAGGTGTGTTGCACCCGATGCCAATGCGTCTCATAGCATATAATTTATTCAGTAAATATAAGTCTTAAATTGACTAAAATGCCACATTTAGTGTGTTACAATACATTCTTTGTCGTATTTGTTTTTAGTTTTCCTTTTCATTTTTGTTTTGAAGAAAATTTAGCATAACACAACTATAATATAAGGTTTCACAACAAACACCGACAGTAAATCGTGTTAGCGGGGAACCGGGAGTTTTTCCAGGACGTCAGAGTGAGAAGTTTTGCCATATCACATTTTGCATGTATGTCTGCTTTCAACCTCTCATACCTATTCATAGGATATAGAATTTCGAAATTTTAATACATTGACGGTTTTAGCGAAATAGGATAAACTTGTTATCTACAGTAACTTTGTTACAATGATCATCTAACTACCGACATATAGCCTCATTTTAACGAGGGGGGAATACGTTTACAGTTTGTGTGACGGAAATTGTAAAGGCATCAGCGGGGTAGAGCACAAACCTGATGACAGTAAGGCCGGACAATGGTGGGATCTGAATAATGAGTGAAGTCACAGCTGGACCTTATAGTTAATCTAAAACGGAAAGTTAAACCCTGTTCACGATATCTACATAGTGTGATGAAGAATAGAGACATATATTTAGTTTACTACATACCAGAGGAACACCCGAAACTAACACAACCAACCGGTATGCCCACTCAGGTTGTGTTTGTTTCGCAAATTAGAAACAGAGTATTTGATACAATAAATGATTACAATTAAATTTTACAGTTTCAAAATACTTTCTGTAATATTTTGGGCCTATTATCAAACTAACGGTTGATGTATCAAAATTATATTTTGTCCATTAGTCAACATATGTATTGATATATATTATCCAATCAATAATCATGTTTCATATGGAAATCAATATATACAGTTTTTGCATTGTACGATTTATGATAGAAATTTCATTTACAAAACAGATTTTAAGTAAAATAAGAAAATTTCGTGACATTATGATAGTGTAAATAATTAGCCGAGTATCAGCACTGATACACACATTTACATGGATCTTCAGTACGGAGGGAGTTGTGTGCTCTTCTACTCTCATTTGTTAAATTCCATAAAACACAGGTTGTTATAATTTTTATAGCAATATGAAAGGTTTAGTGAAATGATCAAGTAACTTTACATTTTAAGCTCACGTTTTCTTTATGCACGGACATGAAAAAAACCCACTACATGTACACCTGATAATGGCAGTAAAACTCGTCATTACAGCTGTGCATAAATGATGGGTGGGGATACACACTTTACATATATATTATGTCATTAGAAGCCTATAGTAACCCGGCCCGTTGAATAACCTTACGAATGTATGTAAGACTATGAAAACCAACACAATTAAGTCGAGCGTAACACTACATCGGTTGTAATTTGAAACAGCGGATTCATATTTTAATTTGAAATATTTTCTCGTCTATATATAAAATGAAGCAGCAAACCTGAGTGTGTCTAGCTTAGATCTATTTGCCTTGTCAATGTGTACATTTCTTATTAAAATACAAGAACAATGTTATTTTTCGTCGACAACACTTAGAAATCTTTATTTGATGCTATGAACATATAATCCGTAAATAACCGAATTTGGCAAAAGGTTAAGCATTGACAATGTGCTGACTCCGAATGCCATCAATTAGTTCAGTTTTAAAATATGGAATTTTGAACAACTACATTTTTTTTCAAATTCAACGCAGGGTGTGATTTATATGTAACACTTCTGGAGAAAAATGACCCTAAAATATATTTTATGACAGTGACAATGGTTACGATATGTTTTAACTTGGTAGTACGACTCACCTTTATCTAAGTTTATGACTTGGTGCCAAAGAGTATGTTAAAAGTTGAATTATTACCTGATTGACCTGCTAGTTTGGAAGAATATATGCATACAATGTACTTACAAATCTCCAAACAGATTTGAATAAATTAAACTACTAATTTACATATTAGGACAACGACCGTGTTTGATCAGTGTTTAACTAGCAGTAACACACCGTCGAACAGCCACTGAGATATGTTTGATATTTGTTTAGGTAGATCTAATATGTACACACGTGCATAATATCTTTATGGTCTATCTTCCAGGTTAAGGTTACCCTGCACGTCTATAATCATTCGAGCACGTTTTTGTTTTTGCTATTTGAATTTTAAAATGCTTTAAGATACAAACCTGAATATTTAAAGACCTTATTTACGTTCACGGAAGGCAGTGATGGTTAAAATGATAATTTATGATTAAACACTCATATTTAAGCTAACAATATAGGGGTGTCGGGGGATGGTTCGTGCCAACCTCTTCTCATTTAACCTAAGATAATGGCTGTCTGGAAAAAGCCTAACAATGTCATGTAAATACTAATTTGTTCATAGATTTTCTTATTTATACGTATTGGAATGCTTTTATATACACCGAAAGATGGAGCACAAGTTAAACAACATCATCCAATTCTTTCTTCAGGAATTATTAAAACGGGGTGTGACAACGACAATTCAGGGGGGTGTCGCTATTTAAAGGATCCCTGCCACACTAGACTCTGGTTTAGAGTATATTCAGTAACCTCGTCCTAATTCTGGTTTCGCTACAACAGTAGCACAGTTGGGCCGGGAGACACGGTTAGAGCGACAGTATAAAACTGTGAGGTCCAGGGCCGAGAGACACGGTTAGAGCGACAGTATAACAATCTGAGATCCAGGACCGGGAGACACGGTTAGAGCGACAGTATAACACTCTTAGGTCCAGGGCCGGGAGACACGGTTAGAGCGACAGTATAAAACTGTGAGGGCCAGGGCCGAGAGACACGGTTAGAGCGACAGTATAACACTCTTGAGGTCCAGGGCCGGGAGACACGGTTAGAACGACAGTATAACATTCTGAGGTCCAGGGCCCAACACGGTTAGAGCGACAGTCTAACACTCTGAGGTCCAGGGCCTGGAGACACGGTTAGAGCGACAGAATAACACTCTGAGGTCTAGGCCCGAGAGACACAGTTAGAGCGACAGTATAGTTAGAGCGACAGTAAGAACGACAGTATAACATCCTGAGGTCCAGGGCCGTGAGACACGGTTAGAGCGACAGGATAACACTCTTGAGGCCCGGGCCCGGGGGACACGGTTAGAGCGACAGTCTAACACTCTGAGGGCCAGGGCCGAGAGACACAGTTAGAGCGACAGTATAACAATCTGAGGTCCAGGGCAGGGAGACACGGTTAGAGCGACAGTATAACACTCTGAGGTCCATGGCTGAGAGACACGTTTAGAGCGACAGTATAACACTGTGAGGTCCAGGGCCGGGAGACACGGTTAGAGCGACAGTATAACACTCTGAGGTCCAGGGCCGGGAGACACGGTTAGAGCGACAGTATAACACTCTGAGGTCCAGGGCCGGGAGACACGGTTAGAGCGACAGTATAACACTCTGAGGTCCAGGGCCGGGAGACACGGTTAGAGCGACAGTATAACACTCTGAGGTCCAGGGCCGGGAGACACGGTTAGAGCGACAGTATAACACTCTGAGGTCCAGGGCCGGGAGACACGGTTAGAGCGACAGTATAACACTCTGAGGTCCAGGGCCGGGAGACACGGTTAGAGCGACAGTATAACACTCTGAGGTCCAGGGCCGGGAGACACGGTTAGAGCGACAGTATAACACTCTGAGGTCCAGGGCCGGGAGACACGGTTAGAGCGACAGTATAACACTCTGAGGTCCAGGGCCGGGAGACACGGTTAGAGCGACAGTATAACACTCTGAGGTCCAGGGCCGGGAGACACGGTTAGAGCGACAGTATAACACTCTGAGGTCCAGGGCCGGGAGACACGGTTAGAGCGACAGTATAACACTCTGAGGTCCAGGGCCGGGAGACACGGTTAGAGCGACAGTATAACACTCTGAGGTCCAGGGCCGGGAGACACGGTTAGAGCGACAGTATAACACTCTGAGGTCCAGGGCCGGGAGACACGGTTAGAGCGACAGTATAACACTCTGAGGTCCAGGGCCGGGAGACACGGTTAGAGCGACAGTATAACACTCTGAGGTCCAGGGCCGGGAGACACGGTTAGAGCGACAGTATAACACTCTGAGGTCCAGGGCCGGGAGACACGGTTAGAGCGACAGTATAACACTCTGAGGTCCAGGGCCGGGAGACACGGTTAGAGCGACAGTATAACACTCTGAGGTCCAGGGCCGGGAGACACGGTTAGAGCGACAGTATAACACTCTGAGGTCCAGGGCCGGGAGACACGGTTAGAGCGACAGTATAACACTCTGAGGTCCAGGGCCGGGAGACACGGTTAGAGCGACAGTATAACACTCTGAGGTCCAGGGCCGGGAGACACGGTTAGAGCGACAGTATAACACTCTGAGGTCCAGGGCCGGGAGACACGGTTAGAGCGACAGTATAACACTCTGAGGTCCAGGGCCGGGAGACACGGTTAGAGCGACAGTATAACACTCTGAGGTCCAGGGCCGGGAGACACGGTTAGAGCGACAGTATAACACTCTGAGGTCCAGGGCCGGGAGACACGGTTAGAGCGACAGTATAACACTCTGAGGTCCAGGGCCGGGAGACACGGTTAGAGCGACAGTATAACACTCTGAGGTCCAGGGCCGGGAGACACGGTTAGAGCGACAGTATAACACTCTGAGGTCCAGGGTCGGGAGACACGGTTAGAGCGACAGTATAACAATCTGAGGTCCAGGGCCGGGAGACACGGTTAGAACGACAGTATAACACTCTGAGGTCCAGGGCCGGGAGACACGGTTAGAGCGACAGTATAACACTCTGAGGTCCAGGGTCGGGAGACACGGTTAGAGCGACAGTATAACAATCTGAGGTCCAGGGCCGGGAGACACGGTTAGAACGACAGTATAACATTCTGAGGTCCAGTGTTCCAATTAAGGTATAGTCCCGCTGAAGTTTAACACAAAAACTGTTGTTGATTATATTTTGTATCTTTAACCTTGACAATATTTTCATAAAAGTTCCAAAGCCATGTTTTTTTTCAGAAAATATTTAGAGTAGCTATATCCTGCCGGAAAAAAAAGATAAATAATAGAGAACACTCCAAGGTGTTGTTTCAATTTAACATCTAATGAAGTCAGGGAAAGAGAACATCACAGTATATAAGTCAGTTTCTCGGTATAAAGCCTTAATGACTGGAAAAAGTAGTGAAATTGGTCTGCAATGTGATGCTATGTTCTTGTTCTCTGTCTTGGATAATTGGTGCATTTGCCTTATTGCTAGACACCAATAGAAACTCCATTATACAGACTATAAATATTCATAATTTATTAATCTACATAAGGGATATAAATGTTTTCTGCCTTTTTTATTTAGGCACGGAACAAATATTTAAAAAAGATTTGCCTTTATATTATAATCTTACAAATTGCTATTCTTATTTTGATTAAGTATATAAGGGATTATTGTAGATTTACCGGATCGTTTATTACTAGTATCTGGACTATCCCGTCATTTTATCAGGAAATTTGTCCAAATATCAGACTAATTGCAACAGAATTTATTGATTTGATTTTATCTTTCTACCTTTTTAGATATTTTATTATTATTATTACTGTAGTTGATTTTTTCATGAAAATGGATATATATATCAGATTATCAACTTCACCGCTGTTTTGACAAATTACCCCCTTTGAACGATGGCTGTATGAGGGCGACAGAAATAATCAGCCATACTGTATATGTAATAATACAAGTAATGATCAAGTCTTAATAAGACAAATTTACTTTTATAATGTCTTCCGAGAAATTATAAATTCCACTTGCAAACCACTGGTGTAATATGCACAGAAGACGTATCAGTCTATGTGATTAATCAAAATTTTAAACAGTCTTGTAAGCCATTTTCGGCTGAATATCACATACAATTACATTTTCTATTTTATGCATTTGTTAAATATGATACCAGTGGTCAATCAGAAACGTTTTTATATGAAAATAATCGTCCGTTTAAATTATAATTAGCTACTAGATAGTGTGAATTTAGCAGACCTCGCTGGTAGGGGGCTCCCCAACCCTCGGAAACCTAAATTTCACTACATGGTAGAACTATGAAATTATATCTATATTATAGTTATACATGTATTCATTTGATTATCACTGTTCCAATTATTTTTTAAAGACATTATTCTCTAATGTAAATATATAAAAGAAACCTTTTATTTATTATAGTATATAATACGTAAGTACAAAATTTACAGAACTTGTAAGGTAGGGGCTAGCTGTCCCAATCACATGTCTCTGGATTCGAACCTACGTATTATACCTGTACTTAACAAAATTATGATATGATGTCAATATATTTTTACATTAATATGATTGATTGCTGCTATGTAACTACATGTATATGTTGTTATACTGTGTAACTATATGTTGTTATACTGTGTAACTATATGTTGTTATACTGTGTAACTATATGTTGTTATACTGTGTAACTATATGTTGGTATACTGTGTAACTATGTGTTGGTATACTGTGTAACTATGTGTTGTTATACTGTGTCACTATGTGTTGTTATACTGTGTAACTATGTGTTGTTATACTGTGTAACTATATGTTGTTATACTGTGTAACTATGTGTTGTTATACTGTGTAACTATGTGTTGGTATACTGTGTAACTATGTGTTGTTATACTGTGTAACTATGTGTTGTTATACTGTGTAACTATATGTTGTTATACTGTGTAACTATGTGTTGTTATACTGTGTAACTATGTGTTGTTATACTGTGTAACTATGTGTTGTTATACTGTGTAACTATGTGTTGTTATACTGTGTAACTATGTGTTGTTATACTGTGTAACTATGTGTTGTTATACTGTGTAACTATATGTTGTTATACTGTGTAACTATGTGTTGTTATACTGTGTAACTATGTGTTGGTATACTGTGTAACTATGTGTTGTTATACTGTGTAACTATGTGTTGTTATACTGTGTAACTATATGTTGTTATACTGTGTAACTATGTGTTGTTATACTGTGTACCTATATGTTGTTATACTGTGTAACTATATGTTGTTATACTGTGTAATTATGTGTTGTTATACTGTGTACCTATATGTTGTTATACTGTGTAACTATATGTTGTTATACTTTGTAACTATATGTTGTTCGAGCTCAGAAGACCCCCAACACACGATTCCAGTTCAGAATAGATAACATGGAAAAGTTAACAAGACTTCCAATTCAAGATTCTAGTTCAGAATGGGTCACATGTTAAAGTTAGCAAGACCTCCAATACACGATTCACAAACCAGCAGAACACTGTAGTCTTTCACCACGCAACACACACTAAACCTCAAAGCTTGGCACAGTCAAATCGGATTCAATTATCAGTGGTTCAAACAACAAAGAAACTGTGTAAATAATATTACCAATCAAATGAAAACATAGTTGAAGTGGCAAAACAAATGTAAAATTACAGTGCTCGAAAACACTTGATTTGGGAACTCATTTTTAAAACAAAGCAGATCACACAAGTCATAGGTCGCTTAAGCATAAACAACTGATGTAGCCACGGAGGTGATGGCAATTACAAGATTTCTATGCTTTGAGCCTTTACATATCATAACATTACTTTCAATTACTAACTCGTTTGATAAATGTCACTCACAACGCCTTTTCATTATAACTTAAATGAAAAGTGAAAGCTAGATTGAATGCTACCCGGTAAGCTTCTGGTAGAATCTGTCTGGTCCAACAAGATTGAATGCTACCCGGTAAGCTTCTGGTAGAATGTGTCTGGTCCAACAAGATTGAATGCTACCAGGTAAGCTTCTGGTAGAATGTGTCTGGTCCAACAAGATTGAATGCTACCCAGTAAGTTTCTGGTAGAATGTGTCTGGTCCAACTAGATTGAGCATCTGAATAACATGCTCGCACTTGGAATTGGATGGTTAACACGGAGCCTCTGTGATGTCTTTGCAACGTTTTCTTGGTTTACTCCGGGTTCTAAATGTACCAAACTTTGTACATTCCTGTAATTGATACAAGCATGAAGTGTTATTTCAAAGCTTTGGGTCAGCGAGAAATCAGTCAACTCCCTTTCCAGTTCAAACAGCCCTGATGGGCCTCTTGTTTTTATTTCTTTGCATAAAATCAGCAACATTTTTAATCGTTCAAACCAAAGACATGTGCAGGCATAAATTTGCCCCTTAGTGTGTCTATTTTTAACTTTTTTGTAAACATTCTGAACATATTGCAATTCAAATGGAAGGGACATAACTCTTACAGAGCAGAACCAGAAATGTTTGATAGTAATAAAGCGAAGTGATGATTTTTACTAAAGAAATGAACAGTGCCGAAAGCCATTATAGCGAAAAAAATATGTCACAGTGAACATGTTCAACATTTTGGTGAAGTTCTACTAAAGATATATCCATATATGTCAAGCTTGATGACTTGGAATTCTGGTGTTGGGGTAAAACACTGGACGAATCAAAATGTCGTACAGATGGACAAACAGATGACTACCACTTACATGGTCCCTCTATCGTACAGATGGAGGAACAGATGACTACCACTTACATGGTCCCTCTATTGTACAGATGACTACCACTTACATGGTCCCTCAATCGTACAGATGGACGAACAGATGACTACCACTTACATGGTCCCTCTATTGTACAGATGACTACCACTTATGTGGTCCCTCTATTGTACAGATGGACGAACAGATGACTACCACTTACATGGTCCCTCTATTGTACAGATG